>NC_136067.1:1772223283-1772408283 GCF_964261635.1 Lissotriton helveticus | reverse complement strand
GCCAAGGGCCCTAGCACCCGACCCGGGGCCCGGCGCGGCCACTGGACCCAGCCGTGGCTCCCAGGGCCCGGGGGCGCAGGGGAAGCCTTCCCCGGGCCCTCTGCACCCCGTCCCAGGCACCCGGCCACGCTGCAGTCCCAGGGATGGACCCAGGTCTGGGGCGGCATCCTGGCCCGCCTAGCTGCCGGCTGATGACCGCTAGGCCGACAAGGGTCCCAGATGACCTTGTCCCTAGTAATCCGGAGGAAGGCTACCCCTCTTTCTGGGAACAAGTGCGCACCGCAAGGCTCGGGGGACCCTAGGCGCGAACGTGCCCGACCTCCTGCAGCCCTGGCTGGGATCTGGGAGGCGAATGGCACCTCATCGGGACTTCCAGGGAAGCCGGGCCATCTGGTTGCCCCGTAGGAAAGCATGGCGGGCGACCAGATGGCCGAGGGGAGAGGGGCGACCAGATGGCCGGGACCAAAATGATGCCAATCTGCCTGCCCCGAGCCTCCGCGGGAGGGCTCCGGGGGCTGCAGGGCTCCGGGGGCTGCAGGGCTCCGGGGGCTGCAGGGCTCCAGGGCTCCAGGGAACCAGGGCTCGGGGGCTGCAGGGCTCCAGGGTTGCAGGGCCCAGGACCCATGGAGCCCTTCCCGGGTACTTTCCCACGCCGCGGGCTGGAGGAGGGAGCCCCGGACGCCTGGGAGGTGTTGCCCGGGAACACAGCCCATCTGGTCCCTGGCCGGGCACCGCTATCCTGGGAGGGTGTCCGGGCATACCATTGTCCCTAGTAATCCGGAGGAAAATTACCCCCCTTTCTTGTAATCTGTGCATTCAAGGTGACAGAGGGGACCCAAGGTGCAAACGTGCCCTACCTCCTGGAGCCCTGCCTGGGATCCGGGAGGCAAATGGCACCTCATCGGGACTTCCAGGGAAGCCCGGCCATCTGGTCGCCCTATAGGAAAGCATTGGTCGCGAACAGATGGCCGAGGCGAGAGGGGCGACCAGATGGCCGGGACCGAAATTACGCCAATCTGCCGGCTCCGAGCCTCTGCGGGGGGGCTCCAGCCTGCCCTTGCAGGGCTCCGAGCATGCAGGGCTCGGGGGCTCCGGGACTGCAGGGCTCCAGGGCTGCAGGGCTCTGGGGCTCCGGGGCTCCAGGGCTCGGGGACTGCAGGGCTCGGGCTGCAGGGCTCCGGGGCTCCAGGGCTCGGGGACTGCAGGGCTCGGGCTGCAGGGGTCCGGGGCTCCGTGGCTGCAGGGCTCCCGGGCTCCAACCAGGCCGGGGAGATCAGGGAGTCTGCCCAGGCACGAGTGACCCCTGTCCAGGGCACACGGACCCCCAGGACGCGCCCCCGTTTTCCACAATTTTTTTCTTTTTTTTTTTTTCACTACGCGTAGTGTGCGTAGTGGCACTACGCCCAGCCCTAGTATAAACATACACCAGCAAATAGGAACATTTTTGCTACTACTACCCAACCAATCATTCAGAGTAACAGATTGATTTAAAAGTCTATAGAAGGAAGTTTTCCAACCCATGCACGCTCCTATCCTGGTTCATGTTTTTTGAGTTGTCGGGCATTTAATTTTCTATCCATTTGTACAGCATAAGTATGTAAATAATGCAGCTTGCCTCTTCAGGTGGTACGTTGGCATGTTTTCCTCATCTAGGGTAGACAGGACATCAATATAAAACAATATTTGTATGTGTAAATGTATTTAAATGCCAGTTACCGTAGCAAAGTGTTATTTCATTCAACAGTTTAGGAGTAATTTTGAGTTATTAAGGTACACTAAAGAGTTACCTTTACAAAGTGCAAATATATTTTGTACCTCTTCCACTAAGGCATACAGAAAGTAAGAGTGGGACAATATTGCCTTGCACCAGTTTCCCCTGTCTGTTACTACCCACCACCAACACTTTTTCCTTGCTCATCCAACAGATCCATCCGTCACAAAAACATCCTATCCCCAAATGCTTTTCTCTCTGCCCTTTGGGAGGGTAGTGCAATAAGGGTTTTAGATAATTTTGGATGTAAACTTGCAGGAACACGGTGTGTTTTTAAAACCTTGCATAGTATATAAATGTGTCTTTTATTATTAGTAATGCCTTTTTGTTTATTAGGAATATCGGCAGGCCACTTTGGAAAATCAAGTTCTCATTGATAAATGTGCTTTATGTGTGTAATTTTTACAATTCATTCTCATAAGCAATCTCAGAAGTAAAGACTTTCTGTGCACATGTCTTTTGCTAATTGCTAAATAGTATAGCTGTGTTTTAGCTCAGTTATAAACAACAAAAGAGCTCAGGTTATGAGGCAATAGTCACTGCACCTATCGGTAATCTGGCATAGATAATCCTAATCTCAGGGTGCCAAGGACCTGAGGATCAATACCCCTAAGCCTCCAAGGGAAGTTCCCACAATTTTAAATAAAAGACAGTACTACTCAAAGTAAGCAAGAGTCAAGTTCAACAAGATTTAAATCCATTCAGCAGGTCTTTGTATAAAGGTTCTTTATTCATAATTTTCTTAAAAATCACACAACCGTAGCCAGCGCGTTTCGTCCCTAAGGACTGCTTCAGGGCGAATATAATGTCAGGACGTTTTTCTAAGTGTTCCTCCGGCCAGTGCTGATGATCAGTCACTCGATCCTAAAGCAGCCACCTACGACCTCAGTAATTTCCAATGTCGTTCTCCCTACATGTGGGGGATACAGTTATAGTAAGTGCTCCCCCGCAAATCGTTAACGGCGTTAACCAGTCTCAATTAGTAATGCAGAATCAGTCTGCACCCGTCGCGCGGTTCTTCAAAAAGTGTTGGACACTTTTTGAAGAACCGCGCGACGTTTTTTTTAAAGTTTAACTATTTTATAGTGCTAAAAACATATAGTGCCACTCTGGGACACCTGGTCACGCTGAAAGTTTTACCTTTACACTTAGCAGAAGAAAATTTTCCAGAAAAGTTTCTATCGCTCGACCCTCCACAGTAGGCCTGGCCGGATTCAGAGACGGTTCACTGGCTTGACTTTCTGCAAGGCCCTGGTCAAATCCTGAAAGCCTGGAGCGCCAGATCTTTCAGCGAGATGAATCTGAAATCCTGGCTGGGTCGCGGTTGAAGGTAGGCGGCTTGACTCTCGATGTTGGGTCGGTCATCTCATGGAGCTTTTTCACAAAAGTAATCTAAAGTTCTCCAAACTTCAGGAGGTGCTTCCTGAAGGTTTCCTTGTAGGTTCAAATTGTCCAAATCTCGATTGCAAAGGTCAATACCAAGCGTTTAAGTCCTTGAATGATATAAAATTACTCCATTCCTAGTAAAAATTATACCTAAATAAAATATTGCAATATTAGCCTATGAAGCAAAGTATTTAAAATGGGGAAAATGATATGGACAGTTTGTAGTAATCACACCGAGGCAGGTAGGTGTGGAAACACTAAATTTATTGACTGTTCATCTCCACAGCTTTCAGAGATAATCGACAAACCACATTTCACATTCAAACATCAACATTCTGTCACCTAGGAGATAGCATCACAATGAGTAAGAGCAACGCTAACACACTATCTACTTCACAGTTTCTCCCTCACTTGTGTGGAATAAGCATCTTTTATAAGGTTCGAATTTATAGTCACATGCCCCCCCGCCACTGGGACACCTAGGGGAGATCTTGGGGGGCCATTATGTAACAATAAGGTATAATATCACTTTTAAAGTGCCCATACCACCGAAGTTGAGTTTGCACACAATTTAATTTTAAAGACAGTCTGCAAAGCCAGGCTGCCTTTAAAATGACAGCAGGCACTCAGCAGTGCACACATGCAAGTACAGGAAATCTGCTGGGCCTCTACACATCTATGCACTATTATATGCTAGGGACTTCTAGATAGTTTGAACTCCATATCCCTATAATATACTAGGGACTTAAAAGTTCTGTCAATACCAATTGTGAGAATTTACTTTTAAAGACAGGCTGCAAGGCAGGAATGCCTTTTAAAGGACAGCAGCCCACAAATGCAAGTGCAGGAAATCTGCTGGGCCTCTAAACCTCCATGCCCATTATATGCTAGGGACGTATAGGTAGATTACACCCCGGCCCTTTTATCTACCAGGGACATATAGGGTCTGTCATTGCCAATTGTAAGGGTACCCTATTATATGTACCTTTTTAAACATAGCACTGGCCCTGTGAATGGTTAGCAAAGCCCAGAGTACAGTGAGTTACCACCAGTATCATTCAGCAAAAAATGAGGTGAACAGAGCAAAAGGATGACTTTCTAATAGTGAGGTTGTTTAGGTCTTGCCTGGGCAGTTCATGTGCTGTCTCATCGAGACATACAGTATCTACTCAGTGAGGTTAGAGCACACCTACCATTTCTCATTTGTTCTTTTATTTGCCTTCAGAAATCCTTGCTTTTCTGTGGTAAGTGGCTTACATTTGTCCCGCCGCTTGGTGTGCTGTTACAGTCCATGGCTACTCACCCTATTACTTGTAGGTTTTCACTTGTGCTAATTTATTTTGGCTTTTGCGCGCTGCTTTATTCTTTTGCCTCGCTTGTGTTTTAGGATTATCAGCGTCTTTAATGTTTCTCGTCCTCGCATGTTCCCTCCTGGTTTCAGTCAGAAGGCTATTGCTGCTTTCCACCAGTGTTGCCAGCGTCTTTGATGTTTTCCGTACTCTACACGTTTATTTGTTGTAACCTCGCTCGTATTTTAGGATTGTCTACGTCTTTAATGTTTCTCGTCCTCTTATCTTACCTCCTCCTCCTTCCTGGCTTCAACTTTCAGCTGCTTTCCGCCAGTGTCTTTGATGTTTTCCGTACTCGCAAGTTTATTTGTTGTAAGACGTTTCACTCTTAAGCCAGGAATCCCGCAATGTTGAGAAACAAAGATTGGCTCCTGTAAACTCCATTATTCTTTCCTTTATTTTAATCTGTGTACTTTAGATATTGTTTGTAATGTATAATAAACGTCCTCAGTTTGTGTGCAGCATGCACTCTGGCTAATGGGACAAGCTCACCCAGACTTGTGGCACGCATCTAGTTTAGTTCAGGCATGGAAACAGCTGACTCTGAGACTTGAACCCGGGTCCCCAGTTCCAAAGTTATCTGCTCTGTATGTTACACCACATCCACAACAAAGTTATATCAAAGAAACAGCTCTGCTTATCCCGATATCTTTATGGGGCGACTCTGTGCTTAATATAAAAAATAAATGTGCCCCCATATCTGTTAGCGCCTTAGTAGCATGTATAAAAGTCCTTCCCTAAAATGCCTTAGAACGTTAGTAAAGGGGCTCCTATTTTTGGCTGAAGCAATACTTTTGTTTTTTATTCCACTCCACGCTGTGTTTGAAACCAAATTGCGAGTTTTATTTTGGTTTGGCGTAGTCTTTCCTTTGCAGTGCAAATCGCAGTTTGTGTTAGCCGTGCCATGGAGGCCTGCTGCCCCGCTTAGCTGCACATAGCAGAGACATAGGCACCAGGTGGCCCCTCTGTTTATCTGACTGCAACATACCAAGCTGATCTCCGCCTGGCCCCAGCCTCCAGCCCCTAGGGCTAAAATAAACAGTTGGCTCCAAACAATGCCTCTCTTATCACTGCCTCCTGTCATTTTTTCTCAAACCTCGGCCCCTCTTCCTTTTTAGGTCGAGCCTAGGGGCAGCGTGCATGCGCTTCTCGTTCTGCGGGGCATGCTGTATTGGAGTATGCTCTTGAAGCCCTGCCCACTCTCCGCCCATATTTGTAATTGGCTTATGTCCTTGCCCTTCATAAATGCTATCTTCTGATTCGTACATAGGCTTGTTAGTCCCTCCTTAGTACCGCCTTGCCTTCACTTGTAACCTCCCACGAGGATTGGCCCTTTTACTTCGGTTGTTACACTATCTGCTTTATAAGTTGGTGAGCACTAATTTCTTTAATGCTCTTCCCTTATTCCACCCACGACATCGGGGCACCCGCCTGCTTTTTTTTAATAGTAATATATTTTTTATGATATTGCAGCTCGTGCCACTTTATAGCGGCCACGCTTATTTAATATACGGCGCAGGACGCTTTCACTTTAGTGCCCGCGCTAATATAATTATTTAATTACCAGTGCGGGCCGCGCTACAGAGCTTTTGAAATTACTTTTTGTTTTTACTTTGGGTGAAAGCACCTTATGCACTTTCACTTTAATGTTGACCGCCCGCCCCCCTTTGTTTTCAGTAACCTGAATATGCAAGCAGCGTCTAAAAAAAGGAGCATGGCCACATTATAGTGGTCTCACATTTACGAAAACAACAATGCCTTTTATATAGGTGTTCCTTTCAGGGGTGTGGAATTTAATGAAATATGTACTTGTCCATGGGACAAGTAGCTTCATAAATCTACTTGTCCTGTAACACAATCTACTTGTCCCTTTGGTGCCACACAGTGCACCTTAAAATAATTGGCAGCACTCTCATTATAGAAGAGCTCTAATAATAGCCTTGCTGGTTAATGTCAGGCTAATACTATAGAAGGATTTGACTTTTGGGGGGTTTCACCAGCTCTTCTGTAATCTTTTCCCATACTGAGAAAGGTTGTAAATTTACCCCTGACAACAGCAGAAGTAAAGTTTCTTCCAGGACTGGGAAACATGTGGTTGGAGAAAAGTGAACTTGTAAACACTGAACAGATTTCCACTGATGCACATTCATCATTGCTCATGCTAAAATGCAATTCACAAATATTTTCTAGGATTACGGTTTTCTGGCCTACTTAAGGAAATTCACGTGAATTCATGAAAAACGTAAATCAACAGTAATATAAGGACATATATCATGGGTGCACTTTTGTGACTTTCTTTAACATTTAAGCCTCTAATTCAATCTGAATTAACCAAGACGTTTTTGTTTTTATTAAAATGCTTTCTTTTCCTATCTATCGGCTAGCTTCATTGTGTGTGACAGGATTCTGCTCTTCTACAAAGTAGTTTTGTTCAGTGCCAGGAATTTCTATGGCAATGTGGTCTTTATAAGACCAAATACTGGCTGTCTAGTAAGAACGCGCTGGCAAACAGCGCCACGCCTACCTGATAGTCCCCAGGTAGAGAAAGGAGCATAGTGCAGGCCAAGTGAGTAATCAGAAAATTAAAATACCACCCACTTTGATCCAAAGCTCTTATGCCACCAAGCAAGTGAAAAAAGTCATTGGAATCCTCTCCAGAATTGCTCTGTCTCTTCCATCTAAGCATCTATCCATTCATCCTTTCACCCACTGATATCTAGCATTTCACCTTTACATTGTCATCCATTCATTCTTTCATCCATCAGCCTTTCACCAATATGTTCGCCCTTCTGTTGATTCGTCAGTCCATCCGCTCATCCATATCCAAACCTACCCATCCAGCTCCAAACCTAACCATTTCAGCTATCCGTCCATCTTTCCGCTCATCCATACAGCCACCCTTTCACTCCATCCATCTCTCCACCCTCCCTTTCACTTCCATACATCCTTTCACTTATCCATCCATCCTTTCACTCATCCATCCACCCTTCTACCATCCATCCTTCCACTCATCCATCCATTTATCATTTCGCACCCTAATCCATACACCCTGTAACCTATCCATCCATTCACCTTTTCCTTAATTATAGCATCCTTTGTCCATCCACCATCCCGTCAATCAACAATCCCTGTCAATCATCCATCCATTTAGCCAGCCACACTTACTCACTCATCCTTTCACCCACACATCCATCCATCCTTTCACCCACACACCCATCCACCCACCCACCCATCCATCCATCCATCCACCCATCCATCCATCCACCCACCCACCCACCCATCCATCCATCCATCCACACATCTATCCATCCACTCTTTCACTCACACCCACCCTTTCACATTAATTATGAGCCTTTGTCTGTCGAGCTGCAGACAGAAGAGACCCATCATTGTCATTCGTTTTGCAGGCGCCCTTAGCGCCCCTTGTCCTCATTGTCATTCGTTTTGTAGGCGCCCTTAGCGCCCCTTGCAGCTCCCCGCGTCCCGCCGCTGCACCCCTGCGGCCCCGCCCCCTTTGCCTTCTGTGTCCTGCCCCGTCCCCAACGCCCATTGGCCGCCCCGCTCCCAGCTGCTCCTCCCTCCCACTTCACCTTTTATGGAGGACGACGCGCGGAAGCACAGCGGACGGCGCAGCGGGCACGCCGATGGCGCGCCAAAGGCAAGCCCGTCAGCGCCCGTCCACGCCTCGACCGTGCCCAGCGCCAGAACCCCTGGACCCCGCGCCCCTGCAATGCCAGACTCCGATACGACACCAACGCCCTCCTCGCTCTCAACACCGGCCGGGACCACCGCTGCTTCCAGGCTGCCCCGAAACGCACCCACGGACCCTTCTCCTGCCACACCTGCAACTTCTCCTGTGACAGAACCACCAAGCCTCCAAGGACCGGACCCAATCACCTCCGCTGCATACTCCTTAACACCCGCTTCGCACGCAAGCAGGCCGTCGAGCTCTGGGACCTACTCAACACAACGGCCCCAGACTTAGCATTTCTGACCGAGACCTGGTGGAACGAATCCTCGGCACCGGACATCGCCATAGCCATCCCGGACGGATCACCCGCAGGGATCGCGCAAACAGAATTGGAGGAGGGATAGCCATCGTCCACAAGGCCAAATTCCAGGTCCACACTCTCGCAGACGTCTCTCTCAACTCCGCCGAACACCTTCACTTTCGGATCCACACCGACCACAACACCACTCTCAGGGGAACACTCGTCTACAGACCTCCCGGACCCCAGGCCCTGTTCAGCGACCCCATCGCCAACCTCGCCAGCACCCACGCACTCTCCTCCACAGACTACATCCTCCTCGGGGACCTGAACTACCACCTCAAACAACGACACCAACTCCGCCACCCTGATCGACAACCTCGGCCTGAGACAACTCGTCACAGCACCCACCCACGCTGCCAGCCACACGCTCGACCCCATCTTCTCCACAAGCACCCACGCCGCCTTCAACCACACCACCGAACTCCACTGGACCGACCACCACTGCATCCACTTCACATTCATGAAGGCAACCACGCACCACCACACTCAACATCTACCTCGCCGCTGCTGGGGCACAATCACAGAGAACCAACTGACCTCCACCCTCGCCCTGGACCCTCCAACTGACCCCACCGACCCTGACACAGCCGCCCGAAACCTCAGACAGTGGATCGAAGACTGCGCCAACACCCTAGCCCCGCTAAAGAAGCCCTCCATCAACCACTCCAGCAAGAAAGCCGCCTGGTTCACCGAAGAGCTCCAGACCTCCAAACACACATGCCGGATGCTAGAGAAAAAATGGCTCCAAGACCGCACGTCAGACAACCACGCTGCCCACAAGGACGCCATTCGCAGACACCACCAACTCATCAGAACAACCAAGAGATCTTCCTTCAAAGCCCGCCTGGACAACAACGCACACAATTGCAAATAGCTCTTCAGCATAGTCAAGGAACTTTCCAACCCAGTGCCAACACCAACGACATCCCGCCCTCGCAAGAACTGGGCGACTCACTGGCCACTTTCTTCCACTGCAAGATCATAGACATCCACGACAGCTTCAACGCACCGCCAGCCCCGACTGACCCCACCCCGAACACCACCCGCACCAACCAGCTGACATCCTGGGCCCACGTCAACGACGACGAGACACGAAAGATCATGAACTCCATCCACTCCGGATCACCAGCAGACCCCTGCCCACACCACGTGTTCAACAAAGCAGACGTCACCATCGCACCCCAACTACGAAAAGTCATCAACATCTCCTTCGACTCAGCGACATTCCCGGAAAGCTGGAAGCACGCCGAATTCAACGCCCTCCTCAAGAAGCTCAAGGCATACCCCAAGGACCTCAAGAACTTCCGCCCCATCTCCCTGCTCCCCTTCCCGGCGAAGGTCATTGAGAAAATCGCCAACATACAGCTGACCCGCCACCTCGAGAACTACAACATCCTAGACCTGTCACAATCCGGATTCACACGGAACCACAGCACCGAGACAGCCCTCATTGCCGCCACAGACGACATCCGATGCCAACTAGACAACGGCGAAACCTCAGCCCTCATCCTCCTGGACCGATCAGCTGCCTTCGACACGGTCTGCCACCACACACTAAGAACACGTCTCCAAGAAGCCAGAATTCGGGAAAAAGCCCTGGACTGGACCACCTCCCTCATCTCCGACAGAACCCAGAGGGTCCGCCTCCTCCCCCCACCGTTCCAAAGCTACCAACCTCATCTGTGGCGTACCTCAGAGCTCATCCCTCAGCCCAACGCTGTTCAACATCTACATGGCCCCCCCCTCACTCAAGTGGCCCGCCAACACGACCTGAACATCATCTCCTACGCCGACGACACCCAGCTCATCCTCTCCCTCACCAAGGACCCACACACCGCCAAAACCAACCTCCACGAGGGAATGAAGGCCGTCGCCGAGTGGATGAGGAGCAGCCGTCTGAAGCTAAACTAGGACAAGACGGAAGTCCTCATCCTCGGGCCCCCCCCCCCCCCCCCCCGTCTGCCTGGGACGACTCCTGGTGGCCGACAACGCTAGTAACAGCACCGACGCCGACGGACCACGCACGCAAATTGGGAGTCATCCTCGACTCCTCCCTCTCCATGTCCAAGCAGGTCAGCGCCATCTCCTCCTCCTGCTACAACACCCTCCGCATGTTTCGCAGGATCTACAAGTGGATCCAGATCGAAACCAGAAGAACGGTGACCCAAGCCCCCGTCAGCCGCCGGCTGGACTACGGCAACGCACTCTCCGCAGGAATCCCGACCAAACACCTACAGCGACTACAACGCATCCAGAACGCCTCGGCCCACCTGATCCTCAACCTCCCCCGACGCAGCCACATCATCCCCCACCTCGGAGACCTTCACTGGCTCCCCATCGACAAGAGGATCACCTTCAAGCTCCTCACCTAAGCTTACAAAGCACTTCACAACTCCGTACCAACCTACCTGAACAAGACTCAACTTCTACACCCCCGCCCGCCAGCTCCGCTCCGCCAGCCTCACCCTCGCCGATGTCCCACAAATCCAGCGTACCACCTCCGGAGGCAGATCCTTCTCCTTCCTCGCTGCCAAGACCTGGAACACCCTCCCCACCCACCTACGCCAGACCCAGGACCTGCTCACCTTCAGGAACCTCCTCAAGACCTGGCTCTTCGAACAGTAGCAGCAGCCACCTCCCCAGCACCTTGAGACCCTCACGGGTAAGTAGTGCGCTTTACAAGTTCCATGATTGATTCATCTAGAGCTCCACCTCTACAGTAATTGCTAAAGTAAGGCATTCACGAAGCCCCTGTTCAAACCTATCCTTCCAACTCCAAACCTATTGATCATATTCATCCATCCCACCTTCCTTTCACTCATCCATCCTTTTGCACATCTATCCATCCTCCTTTTCACTCATATATCCTTCCACCCTTTCACTTCCTCCATTTATGCTTTCGCTCATCCATCCACCCTTTCACCCATCCATCTTCCGTTTCGCTCATATATCCATCCACCCTTTCACTAATCCCTCCATCCACCTTTACACTCAACTATCCAACCATCAACCCTTCCACCTACCCGATCCACCCACCCACAGATTCATCCACCCACCAACCATCCACCCACCCACCCAGCCATCCGTTCATCTACTCTCACCCATTAATCCACCCTTTCATTCATCCATCTATCCATCCTTTCACTCATCCATCCTCTTTCACCCCACCCATCCACTCATCCATCCCTTCATTCACCCTTGCACTCATCCATCCATTTTTTCACGCATCCATCCTCACATCCATCATTTCACTCATTTATTCATGCATCTATCCTCCACCCTTTCACTCCACCCATTCATCCATGAACCTATCCATCCAGCCTTTCACTCATTCATCCATGCATCTATCATCCACTATTTCACTTATTCATGCATGCATCTATACATCCACCCTCTCACTTATTCATCCATGCATCTATCCATCCACACTTTCACTCATTCATCTATGCATCTATTCATCCACCCTATCACTCAATTTCAAATCCATTTACGGGCCTTTGTCTGCGGACCTGCAAACTGAAGAGGCCCATCAAGAACTCCACAGCTGCTGTAGTTGCTATGACAGTGTGTTCAAAATGCCTCTGGTGCATGCACAAAGTGAGATGAGGCCTAGTGCAAGGACAGAAATGGGGGTGGCCTTAGGTCTGCATGAAAGCCTCATGGAGAAACTAATAAGCCCTGGATGAGTAAGATACGAGAGGCCAAGGGGAGCGGGTCAGGGCTGTCAGAGAGGGCTGTGGAGGGTGGTGGGGTGGGGTTAGCAGGTTTAGGCAGCAGGTGAAACATAAGGTGTACAGGAAAGGTAAAGTGCAAAGAAGGGGGGCACGAGCACCATGAGAAGGGAAGCAAAGTGAGTTGAAGATGAGCAGGGAGCTTGGGGCCGTGTGAGGCCCAAGAGTGGAGCAGAGATTGAAAGGCAGGGGTCATACAGTTCAAGTCAGAGCAAGGGGCCAAGAGGCAGAAACGGCAGCCTCTTACATGCCAGTGCTGTGAGTGTTCTGGAGCTGCAGAAGCACAACGTTTGTCTCGTGCTCTAAAAGAAAATATAAGGAAGGGGTGGTTGCTGGGAGCCACACGAGCCTATGGAGCTGGCTGCAACTTTGAGCTCTGCTTTATCATATTGTTCTTCTGCTCTGGGGAAATTAAAGTGCAGGCCCCCAGCTTTTGCATTGACCCTTACACTGCCAATAAACTGTTCAGAGCTACTGATTAACATGGCTGTGACCACAGAGTTGAACAGCAGTTTATCGGATTACCATAAGACTGTCTACTTCTCCTTTGGACAAAAAACAAATTAAAACCTCTTGCCCTCCTAAGAAATCTAGATGTCTCGAGCGTCGGGAGATAGGAATTCCCCACCCCTGTCCTTTTATAAACACATAAAAAGCATTGTAATTTTCAATTCCAATAGCTTAAACGCTCGCAAATGTGAGACCTATTGCATTGAAAATGCTTATTTTCTCTCGTTCTATAGTCCCCTCCCCCTCCCTAATAAAGGACATTTTAAAACAACTGTTGAGTGCACTTTATTTAAAAAAAATTCCCGGCATAATCTCTATTTTCCTTCATATTTTCCTTAATGCGGAGGTTTCTGCTGGAGGAAATAAATGCAACTTTCCAAACTTTTTCTGCTATTGCTTTTTCTTTTAAAGGGTCTTGTTTATTTTTATGTCTTGCGTCTAGCGTTGCAGTGCGCAGCACTGCTTGCGCAGCGAGAGACTTCTTGTAGGGGGTTTCAAAACGAACCTAGGAATAGCACACGCTTTCACGTGTGCTTTTCCTTTTGGCCCACGCTATTGGCCTTTGCGTGTGTCTTTTTAACAAAGACAGCACGCAATTGGCCAAAGGCGGGCGCATTGCTCCGCCGACGGCCTATTGGTGGCGGTTATCCACACGGCCGCCATGTAGTTTCAATTATCGTGCCCAGACACGGGGGCGATAATTGAAACCACATGGCTCGCTGTGGCGCGCTCTTGTGCCTAGTTGTTATCATTACAAAAGGGGGTGGTGATGGACGGAGCATCTGAACCAATCAAACACTCACACCCAGTCAACAGATCTGGGTTTAATCCATCACCATTCTTTAGCCCACTCTGCCACCCAAGTTCAGACATGGCCACATGCAAATCAGTCTGACCCTGTGCCTCATGGGAACAGTCCAGCGCGAACTGTCAAGCCATGCCTTCCCTGGACCGGAAACAAGCTTCCTAGGACCGGATTCTGGCAGTTCAGCTGTCTTCAGCCAGGCTTGCTTGAATCCAGTGGCAAAGTGAGCAAGGAACTCACGTCTGAGCATACCCTGCCAACTTATGGCGAACAAAGCGGTACCGTAGTTGTTTTCATTGTCAGATGTTGGACTTCAAATTCAATGACAAACCGTGAGTGGCCGATGCGCCCCTCCCCCTGTGGCTGCAACCACACAGCACAATGGCACGGCCAGCCAACCTTGTCCTCACACCCTCTCTAGAGCAAACAGGCGTGACAAGGAGGGAGGGCGAGGTAGCACGGGGAGGAGCTTTCTGCTACTGAGACGAGCGTTGCGGGCTGTGTGGATGTGAAAGGCTAGTCGTGTTTGATTTTGGTCATTTGGCATTGTGAGGGCCTCATGGGACACTGTATTAGAGTGGCATAGTATAGGTCTGACAGTGCGGAGCCCCAGCGCTTGGAGGTACTAAGGTGAGCTTAGAGGTTTTTTGAGATGCTGGAATGTCTGTTTTCTGTGAACGTTCGGTGAATGGTACAGCGTCTGGGGTAGGGCGATGGGTGTGATACTTTTATGGGGTACTTGGATGTATGTGGAAATGCAGTCAGAGTTTGTGGATTAAGAGACGATAGCGTTTAGGGGTTTTGTGATGTCAGTGTTTGGGTTGCATGGCAATGTCTGCAGCTCTGGTGCCGTCATGCTTCGGGTGGTAGTGCCGTTGGCTGTGGCGAGGTTCAACGATTAGGGCGGTGTGATGGTTTGGGCTGCAAGGGTGGACTGATGCTTGCGGTGATGATGCCTCTGCGTGCATTGCCAATGACTCCCCCTCCACCCCTGACTGCCACAGCATTTGGGGTTCTGTGCCAGAGATCCTGCAGGAGGCTGAACGTTGGAATTTAGAAGGGGTTAAAATAGGTGGTTAAAACATGGGTATGGTCCCAGGCACAATGCATGAGGTCTCTGCCGACACTCGCCCGAAAAAAAAACATTTGCTGTCAAAGAGGAGAAGTAGAGTTTGCTTACCCTAAATAGCAGCCCAGTGTGACCTGCTTTTACCCCAGGTTTTCTAAAGAACTCGAGATGTCCTGTGCTCCGTGAGAGGAGACAGTTCAGTTAAGATTGTTCCTTCGCATTATGGTGCAGCTTTCGTTTTGCATTCACCCGTCCTAGCCAGTGAAAGTATTTGGAAGGGCTCGTGCCCAGCTCCATTTGCAGAATGTACCTGGAGGTGACGCAGAATAAAACAGACAATTGCGCCTTACTACGTACATGCATTCATCCATTTACATTTCACTAAGTGCTGTAAAGCAGTATTTGAGTTAATTCACTAGCCTACGAGTTTGCTTAAAATCTGAACTACTACGTATTTGCATGGGTTGAATCGTTCTAAATTTCAAAATTCAATTGAGTAAAAGCCGCGACAGCATTTGCAGTTTGTTTCACGCGTAAATTCCGACCTAAGCAGTTGGGATTCCGAATCGGTGATACGAAGCCTGGGGGCACCTGCGCAGAGGTGTTTTGTGGAAAATCCACTTGACCGACTGCAATGAGGTATTCCATCCAGATGTAGAGAAGAATAGGGGCTATAGACAAAAAAATATACGTCGGGCAGAAAACACGTGTGTAGTTACCGTTGTTAATAACAAAAAATGGCAAGAATAGACGCTTTTAGACCATCTTTCGCTCCGTTGAAAATTAGAAGATACAATACAACTAGAACTAGCAGCAATTCAGAGCCGCCCGTTGGCCTTTTGGATGCCTTACTTCGAAAACCTACTTTGATCTTTTAGCTAATATAGATTTACTTTCAGGGTCTTTCAGTTTCACACTTCCCATTGTCTGTGTGGACTGGCTGGATGTCGCGCAGTACGCCGTGCTTAATTTGTTCAACAATAGGCGAAGGAGCCAAAGGTTTTGTTTAGAAGCAGGCGGGCTGTCGGTGTTTAGAATATAGGGAGGCGAATACCAAGACGGCGTAGTCTTGATTCCACCTTATGTCTCTTTAATCCAGCACCTGTCTGTGCCGTACATATCAGAAGCTTTTATTTCAGTGTATCGGTATAAATCCTAACACCCATATGCCAC
Source organism: Lissotriton helveticus (assembly GCF_964261635.1). Taxonomy (NCBI): domain Eukaryota; kingdom Metazoa; phylum Chordata; class Amphibia; order Caudata; family Salamandridae; genus Lissotriton; species Lissotriton helveticus. The sequence goes on along the minus strand of NC_136067.1, from coordinate 1,772,392,437 downwards.
CAACGGAATCTGGTGGAAATGGGCGGGTAGGGCTGGGGGGAGGTCAGTCTCACTCGGAAGGAAGGAGACTGAGAAGGGTGGGACTGAAGTGTCCCGGCGCTGGAGCATGTCTGTCAAGGCTGCCCCAGGTCCCTCCACCACCGGCACCCCAGGCTTTAATGAGGAAATCCCACAAAGGTTGCTAATCTCCGTTTATCTGATAAGGGAGGCAAGTCTCACACTTCACCGAGCTGCGATAGCAGAGGGGCCGCACTTGCAGATGCCTGTTTGTCGTCCACCTGCCTGGCGACTTTTAAACGCGCGTGCAAAAACGTGTTTAGGTTCTTTGAAATGCGTTTTACCTCGTTTGGCTCGCTCTTTGCACTTTTAGGGTCTACCAAGCAGTGTTTATTTGCATTTCGTAATATTGTCATTACTCAAGAAGCATGTGTGCGTGTGTGTGTGTGTACACTGCATTATTTGTAATCTGCGCGGCCTTCATTTACCGCCTCTTAAATAGAAGTCACTAATATCTATCTGGGCAATACTTCGTTTTTCAACCTTGGAAGGATGACAGGCCACAATTGACGTGCAGTTATTCAAAATCCTGATCTGCAGGTCATATTACACAGAAGATACACGTTCTGTAGCCGAGCTGTCATTCGGATCTTATAACTTTGTATCACTAACATAAGAAAGGGACCCTTGAAGTGCCGCGTGGTGCCCCAAGGAACAACCAGCCAACACAAGAACTGACCGGAGGTAGAATTCTTTTGTTAGAGATAAACATCTCTCGCCTTGATTTTAACAAGAACATATTTTGCAAAACATTAATGACTGACAAACAATTACTTCACCAATCAACAAGTTACAGTTCTTGGCAAATATTAATGCTCCCCATACAGATTACGCTAAAGTAGACATGTTCATTTTAACAATTTTCGTGAGCCCACTATGTGACTCCTCTCCTGGTTCTCAACATCCACAGAAACTAGATAAAAGAACCCACCAGTAATAAGAAGGTCCCCCAAAATATTGCTTCCTCAGAGTCACTCAGATAATAATCTATAATAACCATGCCAGAAGTAAGCCATCCCTTTAGGGCCCCCGAGCTTGTGGAAATGAGGTGGCTGGGCAACCAGACCACTAATTGATACCTCGGTTGCATCCCTCACACCCCCAAAGAGCTAAAACAATGGAGCCCTCAGCCAAATGCAGGCCAGAAACTGCAGTGGCAGCGTCCACCCTCAACCCAAATATTTGTAAGGCTCCCAAATGTGCCAATGGAGGCTCAAGATGAAAATAGCCAATCATACAAAATCAATCAAACAGAATTGTTTCTGATGTGAGCTGCATTGCCAACCATGATCCCACCCCAAAATACCACAGTTAAAGAAGAAAAGTATCAACTATGCAATTGGAAACAATCAATAACAAGCATTTGCAATGCAACAGGTCTCGCAATTGTGAGAGTTTGTGCTATTGGCATTGTACATGACATTGCCTTTTATCTATATGTTTTAAAACCTGCACGTGTACTTATAGTCCTTGCTTACAAGAAGCAAGGCTGGCAGTAAAAGAGGCGCAGTTACTGCCAGCCTTGCTTCTCGAATGTAACGACTATAGGTACAAAGTGCATGTTTACGCAGCGCTTGCAGGTTTTCAAAACACATAAATAAAAGGCATGGTCATTTACAATGCCAATAGCTCAAACTCTTGTTTTACATATTACTATTAATATAGTGCCCAAAAAATTCGCCTAATAACTAACAATAAACAATTGTTTAGAGATGCAAAAAATTAGACAACTATTACCATACCCAATACGTATCACCTTCATATTTTTAAAACTATTTACATAACTTTTACAGTATTAAAATTAACAACTACATTTTATTTAATATATTTCCTATCATCTGCATAACCTGCTCTATCTTTTTGCATTTCTGTCAATTATTAATAGGTTACTTTGCTTAGAAGGAGACTATTTATTATTGCAAATACAAATGAAAAATTAAAGAACATAGTCATTTTCAATGACAACATCTCCAACTTTAACAAATGCGAGACCTATTGCATTGCAAATGCTTGTTTTCTGCGGTTTTGCGGTGAGTAATACACATTTTAAGTCATGAATATTTCAGAAACTCTGTATAGCGCACTCTCGTCTTGTTAAACATATTGGTTATGCAGTGAAAACATCAGCTCATACTGTCAAACCATACACAAGAGGGTGGCTAGGACGAGGGTGTGCAAAAACCCCACGCATTTTCGTTTGGGCTCATTTCATATGTCGTAGCAATACATGCTTTTTATAAAGCCGGCTCTTGCAGGATTTGTCCACCTGTGTTGAAACTCGAGTTTTTAGTGTGGTTTTTTCTCTCCAGCAGGAGGACCACGTTGCTTTTGCTGCTCACATTTCATGTGGCAGCGGCTGCGCCACCAAAAACCAAGACTTTAGAAATAGAAGAACACTTTATATAATAAAAGCTCGCTCTGGGGAAATGTGCCCTTCCCCTCTTTATAGCAGGAAGTTATGAGGAGTAGCTAGATAGCTGTATAGCACTTAATGCCACCTTAAGAGCACATCGGATCTCTGCAAAACTGGTTGCTGTTGTGCTTGTTTCATAGCACGTGTTGTTGATGTCTTAGTTAAAAATTACTTTTGTGTTTTTATATATATATGTATATATATATATATGTATACATACACACACACAGTTTTACCTCTGCCATTATCATATGTGCATGCTGGTGAGAGGTTGTTAACGCAGAGTTGTTTGGCTTGTTTTTATAACCACACACGTTACTGGTGTGCTTGAGGTTCCTGTTTCTGGTGCCAGTGTAATTATTGGACAGGCCACAAGATCTCTGCTTCTTTGGGGTGCAATAAAAAGAGGGCATTCCGCTAATAGGGTACTCAGCTAGGACCAGTCCTCTAGACTCCTCCAGTAAAAAACAATACCATTTGCAACACCAGTAGCTCTTATGTTCACAATTTTCCTTTTGTTTGTTTTTAGGTCTCGCCTGTCGATGCTCATGCGCATCGAGCTTGCGAGACTATTGCGGCTTAAACAACCTTTAACTAACAAGCAAGGAATCGTGGCGATTCCTTGCAGTGCCCGTGACTTTTAAGCTCAATGCGCATGTGCATTGAGCTTAAAAGCGCGTGCACATCAGTTCCCTCAGCCGCAATCGCCGTCTGTTCCCTCAGCTGCATTCCTCCGACACCTTTTGAAGTGAAGCTTAGCTTCACTTCAAAGGCCCCGGCTTCTTCACACCCACATGCCGCTCTCCCCGCTCCGCCCCCTCCCGCGTCTTCACACGTCTCACGGCCGGCAGGCCGTCTCGTATTTCTCCTCCCTCCCTCGCCTCCCTCCCTCAGCACGGGTACAGTCGGGACCACTCTGTGCGCTTGCTTTTGGATTTCGCAGCACTTTCCCAGTTGCCTTATTAGCCACCCGGGGTGTCACCAAAGTGCCTTGATTAATGCCGTGGCAGTGGAGAGGGGTGCCCCTGCTGTCACAAAGTGAATCACATTTTTCAACTTCTCGCCCCAATAGTTCCGCTCCCCAGCCTCTCTCCTGCCCGTCACTTTCCACCCTCGTTGCACTAAAAGCGAAAGTAAGTAAAAGCGCCTCGTTTAACAAAGCCCTTTACTTCCTGACCAAGAGAATGCCCGAAAATATAGGTATTTCAATGCAGGCTAGTCATGTCTTGCTCCCAGCACACAGTGTGCTCCTAAACATACATCTCTTCTTTGCTGCTCCTAAGTGTCTATCAGCGTCTATACCCTATGTCTTTGCACCCCTCCCTCCCCTGCACACCATCCCACACGGTCGCCAACTACCCCCAAAACATTTTAACCTCAGTCTGCCACACTTCCTCTCTCTCTGAGCCTGTCTCTTCTGCTACCCCAGAACTCGCGAACAGGCTCCTCTCCCCATGAGTCTTTCCCACTGCCCTCCCTACTTGAGGCCCTCAGTTCATCTCTTCCTCTCCTCCTGCAAAACTTTCAGGTGAGTTGTATCTCCCCCTGCCATTTGCTCTGGCCCCTCCCACCTGTCCATCAACCTTCCGGTGCCCTGGTGCTGCAGTCATAGCTAACTCTTGCATCGGCTCTTGCTGGCTATCGGCTTATTGCTAAATTAGCCACCTCTTTCTTCATTCAACCCTCAATTCCGTCATGATGTGGACCTGTTTCACCCTCACACAATCTGCCCTCTCTTGCCCTCGGTGCCTTTCAGTTACTCTCAATGTCCCAGTCATTTAACTCCTTAACACATACGTAAAAATAATTGCCATTTATAACGCCAATAGCGCCAACAAATACAGACCTACGACATAAGTAAAACACATTGACCTTTACATGCACAGCCACTGAAAATGAATTTGCATTATTTCTGCAAGTGTTTTTTTTATGCCGTTAGGAAATATTTATTTATATTTACGTTTCCAGGCCGTAGTTGGGTATAAGTTCCAGGAACCGAGCAGATACTAACTTTTAGTATTAACTTTCGATAAAGTACATCTGCTGCTTTGAAGTTTTTTTTTTTTTTTTGTTTTTTTTTTTAACCTGAGTCCAGTATTTTTTTTAAGCTTTCTGGTCGTGTCTCATATCCTGAAGAATACCACATTTTTCCAGTTGGTAATTTTTATTTAATGCGGTGTGATGGGAAGAATCATTTGTCTCTTTAATGAGTAAAGAGTGCCAGACCCATTTAAAGAAGTTATTGCCGAGTAGATATATTAATCAATTGGCTGTGAGCCTACAAAAACATGACATCCACCGCATCCACCACCACCGCATCCACCACCACCACCACACCCACCACCACTACATCCACCACCACATCCACTACAACCACCACCGCATCCACTACAACCACCACCGCATCCACCGCATCCACCGCATCCACCACCACATCCACCGCATCCACCACCACATCCACCACCACATCCACCATCACATCCACCACCACCACCACATCCACCCTCACCTCCACATCCACCATGACATCCATCGCCACATCCACCACCACATCCACCACCGCCACATCCACCACCACCACATCCACCACCACTTCCACCGCATCCACCACCACCGCATCCACCACCACCACATCCACCACCACCACATCCACCACCACTTCCACCACCACCGCATCCACCACCACTACATCCACCACCACATCCACCACAACCACCACCCCATCCACCACCACCACCGCATCCACCACCACATCCACCATCACCTCCACATCCACCATGACATCCACCGCCACATCCACCACCACCACATCCACCACCACCCCATCCAACACCACCGCATCCACCACCACACCCACCACCACCACATCCACCCCGTCCACCACCCCATCCACCACCACATCCACCACCACATCCACCATCACCTCCACCACCATCACGTCCACCACCGCCACATCCACCACCACATCCAACACCACTTCCACCACCACCACCGCATCCACCACCACCACCGCATCCACCACCACCCCCACCACCACTACATCCACCACCACATCCACCACAACCACCATCCCATCCACCACCACCACCGCATCCACCACCACATCCACCACCACCGCATCCACCATCACATACACCACTACCACCACATCCACCATCACCACCACCACCACACCCACCACCACTACATCCACCACCACATCCACTACAACCACCACCGCATCCACTACAACCACCACCGCATCCACCGCATCCACCACATCCACCGCATCCACCACCACATCCACCGCATCCACCACCACATCCACCACATCCACCATCACATCCACCACCACCACCACATCCACCCTTACCTCCACATCCACCATGACATCCACCGCCACATCCACTACCACATCCACCACCGCCACATCCACCACCACCACATCCACCACCACTTCCACCGCATCCACCACCACCGCATCCACCACCACCACATCCACCACCACTTCCACCACCACCGCATCCACCACCACTACATCCACCACCACATCCACCACAACCACCACCCCATCCACCACCACCACCGCATCAACCACCACATCCACCATCACCTCCACATCCACCATGACATCCACCGCCACATCCACCACCACCACATCCACCACCACCACATCCAACACCACCGCATCCACCACCACACCCACCACCACCACATCCACCCCGTCCACCACCCCATCCACCACCACATCCACCACCACATCCACCATCACCTCCACCACCATCACGTCCACCACCGCCACATCCACCACCACATCCAACACCACTTCCACCACCGCATCCACCACCACCACCGCATCCACCACCACCACCCCCACCACCACTACATCCACCACCACATCCACCACAACCACCATCCCATCCACCACCACAGCATCCACCACCACCACCGCATCCACCACCACATCCACCACCACCGCATCCACCATCACATACACCACTACCACCACATCCACCATCACCACCACCACCACATCCACCGCATCCACCACCACCGCATCCACCACCACCGCATCCACCACCACACCCACCACCACTACATCCACCATCACATCCACCACATCCACCATCACCTCCACATCCACCATGACATCCACCACCACCACATCCACCACCACCGCATCCACCACATCCACCACCACCACTACATCCACCACCACATCCACTACAACCACCACCCCATCCATCACCGCATCCACCACATCCACTGCATCCACCACATCCACCACATCCACCGCATCCACCACATCCACCACCACATCCACCGCATCCACCACCACATCAACCATCACCACCACATCCACCATCACATCCACCACCACCACCACATCCACCACCACATCCACCATCACCTCCACATCCACCATGACATCCACCGCCACATCCACCACCACATCCACCACCGCCACATCCACCACCACATCCACCACCGCCACATCCACCACCACTTCCATCCACCACATCCACCACCACTTCCACCACTACATCCACCACAACCACCACCCCATCCACCACCGCATCCACCACCACCACCGCATCCACCACCACATCCACCACCACATCCACCATCACCACCACATCCACCATCACCTCCACATCCACCATGACATCCACCACCACATCCACCACCACCACATCCAACACCACCGCATCCACCACCACCACCGCATCCACCACCACCACTGCATCCACCACCACCACCACACCCACCACCGCATCCACCACACCCACCACCACATCCACCACCACAACCACCACCCCATCCACCACCACCACCACATCCACCATCACCTCCACATCCACCATCACCTCCACATCCACCGCCACATCCACCACCACATCCACCACCATCACATCCACCACCGCCACATCCACCACCACCACCGCATCCACCACCGCATCCACCACCACTACATCCACCACCACATCCATCACCCCATCCACCACCACCGCATCCACCACCACATCCACCACATCCACCACCACCGCATCCACCACCACATCCACCATCACCACCACATCCACCATCACATCCACCACCACCACCACATCCACCATCACATCCACCACCACCACCACCACTTCCACCATCACCTCCACCACCACTACCACCACCACATCCACCATCACCTCCACCACCACTACCACCACCACCACCACATCCACCATCACCTCCACATCCACCATGACATCCACCACCACCGCACCCACCACCACTACATCTACCACCACATCCACTACAACCACCACCCCATCCACCACCACCACATCCGCCGTATCCACCACCGCATCCACCACCACATCCGCCATCACCACCACATCCACCATCACATCCACCATCACATCCACCACCACCACCACATCCACCACCACATCCACCATCACCTCCACATCCACCATGACATCCACCACATCCACCACCACCACATCCACCACCGCCACATCCACCACCGCCACATCCACCACCGCATCCACCACCACCACCGCATCCACCACCACTACATCCACCGCATCCACCACCGCATCCACCACCACATCCACCACCACTTCCACCGCATCCACCACCACCGCATCCACCACCACCACATCCACCGCCACCACATCCACCACCGCATCCACCACCACATCCACCACCACATCCGCCGTATCCACCACCGCATCCACCACCACATCCGCCATCACCACCACATCCACCATCACATCCACCATCACATCCACCACCACCACCACATCCACCACCACATCCACCATCACCTCCACATCCACCATGACATCCACCACATCCACCACCACCACCACATCCACCACCGCCACATCCACCACCACCGCATCCACCACCACCACATCCACCACCACCGCATCCACCACCACTACATCCACCGCATCCACCACCACATCCACCACCGCATCCACCACTTCCACCGCATCCACCACCACCGCATCCACCACCACCACATCCACCGCCACCACATCCACCACCGCATCCACCACCGCATCCACCACCACATCCACCACCGCATCCACCACCTCATCCACCACCGCATCCACCACCACCACATCCACCATACCCAACACCATCACTTCCACCACCACATCCACAACCACCGCATCCACCACCACCACATCCACCACCACCACATCCACCACATCACCACCACATCCACCACATCACCACCACATCCACCACCTCCACCACCCCCACATCCACCAACACATCCACCCCCACATCCACCACCATCACCACCACATCCACCATCACCACCACCACCACATCCACCACCACCATATCCCCCAGATCCACTCACCCTCAACACCTCACCCTCAACCCCTCACCCTCACTCACCCTCACCCTCACTCACCCTCAACCCCTCACCCTCAACCCCTCACCCTCAACCCCTCACCCTCAACCCCTCACTCACCCTCACTCACCCTCACAACACATATTGTGTTACAATAGGTGTCACATTTGCGAAAGATAAAACTATCTAGAGATGTAGCATAACGACCAGAGCTGCCATATAATTCACGTAAATACAAAACATGTTGCATTCCAAATGCTATAGGTGTCACTCATCCATTTGCAAAACGAAAAATGTCAAACTCTTCTATTGCGAGACCTATTGCATTTTCAATGCTTGTTGTTTTATTCACCTTTGCTAATGCTTTAATAATGAATGCAATAATTGTTTTCAATTTTTATGCCGTAGGTGAGTGTATAATGAGGCTTTGTAATACACCGCTATTATGTTTCTTGACTTCTTGGAATCAAGTGGGGGAGCAATCACCTAAAATATCCTTGTTCGGGTACGTGGGCCGTCTTATGCGGTCCCCAGACTTTCTTTGAAATAGTCCAAGGGAGGGAAGGTGAGGCATGTTTTTCCAGCTCTGTGAGCCCAGCAACTGTCTCCACAGTTTTGGGACGCAAGAAGTCTAGAGAGTGGGACCATTTTGTGCGCCTATCACAAGGCTCATGTGGGCCACTGTTCTAAACTTTAAATGGCTCTCCGATTTTATCGAAGGCCTTCTATGACTCTAAAGATGTCACACCTCTAGGGTGATCATACGTCCCTGATTTGCCTGGACAGTCCCGTTTTTCGAGGACTGTCCCTACGTCGCAGCAGTTTTTGCTGCAAAAAAGGCATGTCCCATTCTTTGAGAGACGGTCGGGTGAGTGTAAAGAGTCCGATAAGGCCTTCAATAAAATCACACAAAATTAGCCATCTTAAATATGTTACTTCAGTTCTTTAGTACTCGAACCTTCCCTCAGAAATGTGTACCAATTTGTAATTATTATTGTTATTAGGCACAGGGCCTGCACCATGACTGAATATTTTAGCAGTAGCATACATGGATAGTGATTGGCCTATAGACCTTATATTTCTTTGGGTCTTGGCCAGTCAGAGATTCCTTACTATTCTAGTTTCCCTCTGTGTACGGTTGCACATTCACTTATCAGTTGCTTCCTTAGGTACCAGCAGCAGGGTATCCACCAGTATGGCACTGAACGCAGAAGAAACTTTAGCTAGCATTACACCCTTGGGATCTTTTCCGTAGCAAAGTTTCTGATTACAATTCCTTAAATGACTTGAAACTGTCAGGTTTGATCTAGATCTAAGCAGTCTTCTTCTTTGTCCTTACTGCAGTTGTCACCTAGACCAAAACTGAGGCCTTGTCCTTGAGGGGTCGCAGTATATTTACCTGGATGATAAAGGTAGACTTGCTGCTCTCTTCAGAATTATTACCAAGGTCGAGCACTGGGCTCACTTGGTCCCCATTGTGTCTGGCCTCCCAACTGATTTAGAAAAGAGACAGTTCTTGGTAAATGTCGGTTTTGCAGAGCCAAAGCGGATGGGCGGCATGTGGGTAGTATATAAGAGGGGCTGTCCATTAGTGAGAACACAGAGATCAATGTTGGGTGGGGTATTCTTCCTGTGTTTTTGCATACCCTTGTCCTGTGCTGGTAAGCATCCACTTCCACCACAAACGCTGATCACTCCCAGGATATACAGCCGACACTGGTCAGGCCCGTACCTGCATGATTCTTTTGCTGAATAAGATGGTGTCTGTCGTCTAGAAGGCTCGATGTCTTATGGTCAGCATCTTCAAAAGCAATGTTTCTTGACTCAGCAAAGTTGAAGTTTAACCACTTGTATATGTGCTCACATTGAACGTAATAAATGCAGCCAAGTCAGCTTCACCAGTGATCACCAAATTAAACTGCAAATATTGTGGCAAATCTATTTCGCTAGTGCTCCTAACACACACTGCAAAAGTCAGTAGGACTATGTTCTGCATAGGGACCATATTTGGTATCGCCGCTTCTAAAGCATGTCCTTTTGCCTGCTCCTTCTGCCCCCACCTTTCCACATATGCCCTTGCCAGCTTTGTACTTAGCACTATATAGCCCTGATTTTCACAGACATGGCACATAATAATAAACCAGCAATTCACACAAAAGTTGTCCATTGTGCTTTTGGGAGCAGGCAATGGCACCCTAAAGCCTTCACTACACAGCATGTTTGTATAGTAAATGCCCCCCCACAGCAGCAGTCCCTGTGGGCTCAATCCTCAGTGACAAACTGTGGAAGGATCATAAACTAGAAAAAGTGATACACTTCATGTCCACATTCAGATTCTACATACCCTTAAACTAAGCACTAGATTACCAAAGTGCCTCTTTGGAATCCTCTCATCACGTGCATTGTTTATAGGGCTCCCTTGTGCTATTTTTTTTTTAACATTTCCACCTGTATTTATCCATATTTATTTTTAGGCCTCGCTTGACAGCGCTGTCTCTTCGAGACATTTAGTAAGTGGTTTTTAAAAGTGCCACCAGAGGTTTTTGCTGGCCTACAGCTTGCGTTCACGAGCGTGTGCACGTGCACAGCTGCCATCTGTGTTTTTATTGCTGTAATCGGGCTCCTCTGCTTGCACTACACCCCTCCCTTTTCCCCCTCCCTCCTGGTCAGCTTCATTTGTGTCTTCTAGCTATGAATCATGCTCCTCTGCTGGCACTCCCCCTCCTCTTCGTCAGTTTCATTTGTGTCTTTTATCACTGTGAATGCTCCTGCTTCCACCAGGCACACACATCACCAATCGACAGTGCACGCTTTCACCAGGCACACACACCACCAGCCGTCAGTGCACGCTTCCATCAGGCACACACACCACCAGCCGTCAGTGCACGCTTCCACCAGGCACACACACCACCAGCCATAAGTGCACACTTCCACAGGCACACACACCACCCGCTGTCAGTGCACACTTCCACCAGGCACACACACCACCAGCCATCAGTACACGCTTTCACCAGGCACACACACTACCAGCCGTCACACACTACCAGCCGTCGGTGCACGCTTCCACCAGGCATACACCACCAGCCATCAGTGCACGCTTTCACCAGGCACACACACACCACCAGCCGTCGATGCACGCTTTCACCAGGCATACACACCACCAGCCGTCAGTACACGCTTTCACCAGACACACACACTACCAGCCGTCACACACTACCATCCGTTGGTGCACGCTTCCACCAGGCACACACCACCAGCCGTCAGTGCATGCTTTCACCAGGCACACACACACCACCAGCCGTCGATGCACGCTTTCACTGGGCACACGCACCACCAGCCATCAGTGCACGCTTTCACCAGGCACGCTTCCACCAGGTACACACACCACCAGCCGTCAGTGCACGCTTCCACCAGACACACACACCACCAGCCATCAGTGCATGCTTCCATCAGGCACACACACCACCAGCTGTCAGTGCACGCTTCCACCATGCACACACACCATGAGCCGTCAGTGCACGCTTCCACCAGGCACACACACCACCAGCTGTCAGTGCACGCTTCCACCAGGCACACACACCACCAGCCGTCAGTGCATGCTTCCACCAGGCATACACACCACCAGCCATCAGTGAACGATTCCACCAGGCACACACACCACCAGCCGTAAGTGCACGCTTCCACCAGGCACACACTCCACCAGCCGTCAGTGCACGCTTCCACCAGGCACACCACCAGCCGTCAGTGCACGCTTCCACCAGGCACACACACCACCATCCGTCAGTGCTCGCTTCCACCAGGCACACACACCACCAGCCGTCCGTGCACGCTTCTACCAGGCACACACACCACCAGCCGTCAGTGCACGCTTCCACCAGGCACACACACCACCAGTCGTCAGTGCACGCTTCCACCAGGCGCACGCTTCCACCAGCCGTCAGTGCAGGCTTCCACCAGGCACACACACCACCAGCCGTCAGTGTACACTTTCACCAGGCACACACACTACCAGCCGTCACACACTACCCACTGTCAGTGCACGCTTTCACCGGGCACACACACCACCAGCCATCAGTGCACGCTTCCACCGGGCACACACACCAGCAGCCGTCAGTGCTCGCTTCCACCAGGCACACACACCACCAGCCATCAGTGCTCGCTTCCACCAGGCACACACACCACCAGCCGTCAGTACACGTTTCCACCAGGCACACACACCACCATCCTTCAGTACATGCTTCCACCAGGCACACACCACCAGCCATCAGTGCACGCTTCCACCAGGCACACACACCACCAGCCGTCAGTGCACGCTTCCACCAGGCACACACACCACCAGGCACACACACCACCAGCCAGCAGTGCACGCTTCCACCAGGCATACACACCACCAGCCGGCCGTGCACGCTTCCACCAGGCACACACACCACCAGCCGTCAGTGCATACTTCCACCAAGCACACACACCACCAGCCGTCAGTGCATACTTCCACCAGGCACACACACCACCAGCCGTCAGTGCACGCTTCCACCAGGCACACACACCACCAGCCGTCAGTGCACGCTTCCACCGGGCACACACACCACAAGCCGTCTGTGCACACTTTCACCGGGCCCACACCCCACCAGCCGTCAGTGCACGCTTTCACAAGGCACACACCCACCAGCCGTCAGTGCACGCTTTCACCGGGCACACACCACCAGCCATCACTGCACACTTCCACCAGGCACACACACCACCAGCCGTCAGTGCACACTTTCACCAGGCACACACACTACCAGCCGTCACACACTACCAGCCGTCAGTGCATGCTTCCACCAGGCACACACCACCAGCCATCAGTGCACGCTTTCACCAGGCACACACACCACCAGCCGTCAGTGCACGCTTTCACCAGGCACACACACCTCCAGCCGTCCATGCGCGCTCTCTCCGGGCACACACCACCAGCCGTCAGTGCACGCTTTTACCAGGCACACACACCACCAGCCGTCAGTGCACGCTTCCACCAGGCGCACACACACCACCAGCCATCAGTGCACGCTTCCACCAGGCACACACACCACCAGCCGTCAGTGCACGCTTTCACCAGGCACACACCGCCAGCCGTCACTGCAGCAGGCAGGCTCTTCGCAGAGTTTCTTGGTAAATAAGTGTTCGATGCCTGGGAGGGAGTGGGTCGAGTTTCCTTAAACCATGCTGAGTATGCAGGTGCAGTGCATGAACTCCTGTGTGAGTGAGTCATGCTGCCTGGGGCTCACTCACTCCACACTTGTAAATTGCTCCTGCACCAGGCTTTTTCTCATTTGCAAAGTTCGGTGCATGCGCACAGCTAGGCAGCCCCCACACCTCCGAGAATGACTGCTTCCTACAACCAGAATGGAAACAACATTCAGAGCAATGAAAACAAGTTCATTTGATGAAAAGAACTGTTAACAAAAACCATGTCCAGCTATTGTAGATCTGGCAACTAAAAAAAAAACAGCAACAAAAAACAAACAAGGATTGGCATAGCCAATAGGTCTCGCTTTTTTGACCCTATAAGTATTTAGTTATGCAGCAGAATATCCTTGGTGCAACAACACCAACTGTTGCATGGCTAAACACTTATAAGGTCCCAAATGCGAGACCAATTGGCTATGCCATTGCTTGTTTGGCTATCTTATTAGTATTTATCCATATTTAGTATGCGTTTTGAGAATAAACAGAGCCGTAAAATTGTATATTTCCACATTTATTTAACTGTTGAACTTGCACTCATATATGGATACTTGTCACGATTTAGCAAATTAAGCAGCCATGTATAACAAAACACTACACTCACAGGTACACTTTAACGTTGTACTACAAATGTATGTTAACATACTAATGTATTTAAGTAAATCTCAACCAGTTTTTTTAACTCTCCATGCTGTCTATCTGCTCAGCTGTTGCCTGGAATTAATGAAAGAGAGCATAGATATTTTCTTATAATAAGCACAGTTTTCAGTATTTTTCCGCTTTTAAAAATAAATACAGACAGGAAACACATTGTTAGAGATCCTATGCCTTCTTCTCAGGTCGTCTCTTCCTCTATAGAAATACTTCTGCCTTGCATGGAGGGTGTCCTCTGGGCTTTATTCCTCATTCGGCCTGATTACCAGGAAAGCACTTGGTACATCGTCTTGCAGACCCACACTCACATATAAGCCTATCAAGTTGATTCAGTTGACGGTATTTTAGCTCAACAGCACTAAAGATTCCACTTCATAAAACCCTTAAAGTTAAATACACTCACACCACGTTACAACAGTCAGACTAATTTGATACCATGGGAATTTTGAAATAACACATATATCATTTAATTATATAATCATTAAAAATGTAAACATTGAAAATCTTGTTACATAGCACAATCAGTGTTCCAAAATGGCAACAACAACATAAGAGACCAATATGTAAAACAACAGCAATAAAGGGGGAGAATTTGACGGAATGCACAAACACGACCCACAGTGATTGGCCATTACAATATGTCACTGAACATATTTATCCATGCAAAATAACACACTAGTGGGTGTGTACTTTCTTGTGGCGAGTATATCTACCTTTAAGTGATCTATCAAGGGACTCTTTACTGCTGTTCTGTTGTTTAAACCCTATCCCCTTGGTCTGATAGGTTTCACACTGTTTTTCACACAGCTATTTTAGCCCATCCACCCTCTTTAGCAGCAACCAATCTAAAGTGCATTCCTATGCGAACCACGAAATGCATTTTGACAATTGGGCAGAATTTAGACTACTACGATGCTGTACATTCTAACATGAACTGTAACGTACATTGATCTGTCACGCTTTTAATGAGTGCCTGAATGACTCTATGCATTCACAAACATTGGTAGCAAAGATGTACACTTTGTAACCCTCGCCGCACCCGTAAACTATCTTAAGATCTACATGCTACCAGGGACACCTTCTTTCATATCCCGGACTTTCATTTGGCAATCGCATGCATATTGGGGTTTATTAAGTGGTTTATTTCGGTTACCACGATGAATGGTTTGGAAAAGGAAAGCTCAGCACTGTTGATATACAGTCATCCGATAACTGTAATGTAGATGCATCCTCATCCCACTTTCGCATGATTATGCACAAAAGATGGTTTGATCTTTCTTTAGTTTGCTGAGTGGGCTGTCTTTTGTATTTATTTAATTTATTTTTTAACACAAGCAAGCTGCCAGGTCATTTCAGCATGTGCATACTGTCCATGGTCATTCACCTGTTCTGTTCCTTTCCTGATGTGTTTCTTTTGTGAAGGTGAGGTCCACCCACTGTGCGTGGTACAAGATCAAGCAAGCTAAACTGAGCCTGCTTTGAATTTCGAAACATTTCTATTACCATATCGATCCAGTCTGGCCACCAGGGTAACTTAAAGTCTGGCTTCAAGGTTAAATATCGCTTAGATCATGTCCCTACATAGCTAAACACGTTGTAAGGCTTTTTGTCTAGTTAATAACTTTCTGTATTTATTTGTATGCTTAAAGGTGAGAAGAAGCTTGGCACAGTCATTACTCCTGATACTTGGAAAGATGGTGCAAGAAACACCACAGGTATGTTTTCATAAAACCGCATTTCATTTTAGTAGTGAGCAGTTGCACATTTTAATGTTGACTCATTGCTTGCAATAGGTCCTTAAAATTTTTTTATGGCCGAGAAGGATTGCAAGTAAGCAATACATCTTTATTCAGCACAAAGGCCATAAAAGAGCAGATTAAGAACTCAATACATAAATATATATTAAAAAATAAGGATTATCATATGAGTATGTAAATCTTTTTAAAAGACGTGAAGCTCACAGTCTCTGTCAAACTAAAAACTTTACTAGAATTTGGTGGATGCAGCCATTTGCCAGAAAGTGGTATTAAGATCGCATTGGTATCTATGGCACTTTAAATATGGCAGATGCGACACCTACTGCTTTTTGGCAGATGTCCCGCCGCTGCCAAACTCTGAATAGGTGCTAAACACAAAAGGGTTTGGCCCTCAATCAGTAAGGCCGGGCCACAAACTAGAAACCAGCACAAGAAGTGCCAATACTGATGAACATTCATTCAACCTTTCATACAAAGATCACATGACAAATCATTTTGATCTGAAAACATTTTTTATTCTCTTTACTTTTGATTATTTTCGTTTTTTTTTTTTTCAAAGTTGATTATTTTCGTTTTTTGATTTCAAATTTAAGATTTTTTTTGTTCTATTATGCAACATACACCATTTTATTAGATATTTGAACCTATAATGAGATCACAAGAAAAAATGAACATATAAATTAAATAACACAATATATTGTCAATATACAAAACATCACATTACAAAAAAACAACCTAAACCACATATATAGCTCTGGTTCTGTACAGGTTCTTTACCCACACTCACATTAACAACCAGTACCTCTGAACACTATCTCATTTGGTTGTGCTTTAACTAGTTTTAGAGGTAGTGAGCAAATGATGACCCTACTCTGCTCGCTCCAGTTGTATTAAGCAAAAAAGAAACAAAGATGTTTTGTGAGCACGAGTGGTATTGCATCCACCTTTACACCTATTTGGTCAAAAGGAACTGTCAACATGTTTCGAACCCACTTAAATCTCTTGAAGGGTTCTCCTCAGGACACAGAACACTTGAAGAGCTGAGAATTTAAAAAGAGAAGAATGCTCTAGTTTAGAAACTGATTACTAATCACATTCACTCCTTCTCCACTCATACAAAAACACAGCCCAATTCATTTACCTCTGTCTTTTATGACTGCTCCAATCTCCTTGTTTAATTTACTGTTCACAGTCCAGTGACAATTGCCGCCCATGGTACCACTATACATTCAAACAATGAAAAAAATGTCAGAAAGAACTTGTTTAGGTTGGTGCTTCATGTCTTCTTCAGTGAAGAAATTGAAAACGTATGAATTGTAGAAAAGCTTACTTGTATTTAAAAATTCGCTACTTCTAACTCGCCTTTCTTCGTTGTGAAACAGATCATCAATTGTTTAGGATCTATTGAGGAAACCAAAGAAGGGGTATTTATTAATTGATCCTGCCTGTTGCTCATATGTAAACCATATGGCTTTAAAACTATCCCTATGTCCTGAGACTGTTTCCTTTGAGACCAAACTTATTAGGCAAAGAAGGCTCATGTGTATGAGCCCCAAATGTATTAGCCCAAACGTGCCTGGATTGAAAAAGGAAAGTGCTTGGATTGTGCTACTGTTTTAAAAAATACAGATACTATGCGCATATATGTTGAAGACGTGCTGCTCTATGTGGCCGCTTCTTAGAAGGAACGGTGGGACGAATCTCTGATTGTGTATAATGCCCAGTGCTTTTGCTGCGCAGTAGGTCGTGCTCATGTCCTTAAATGCAGCACTCTCCATACGGGAGTGAGCGGACTAAAGTTCCTTTTTAAAATATTATATTGTGACACTTGCATGCCCACATTTTCTTAAAACGTATTTTCTTTATTTGTGTATGCCAAACAAAAAGTTAATTTGTTCATGTTTCTTTAGAAAGCGGAGGACGAAAATTAAATGAAAACAAGGCATTAACTTCCAAGAAGGCGAGGTCAGTTGCAAAACTTCATGCATGGATTGTACGCATTAAGTGTTGCCACCATAATGGGGCTATTTGTTGCTCTCGCCACTTCTGTTGTTGGTAAATGTAAGTTTTTAAAAGGCAACCAAGAAGGTTTTTTTTAGTGCTTTATTGGCTGTCAACAGCCCCTTAACGAGCATTGCCTTAATATTTTAGCTTCAATTTAATTAAAAAATGTGCTATTTTATAATTGTATCAAATTTGCATGTATACACTGAGCGCCTAACCCACAAAGGTGCCCAAAA
Organism: Lissotriton helveticus; assembly: GCF_964261635.1. Classification (NCBI taxonomy): domain Eukaryota; kingdom Metazoa; phylum Chordata; class Amphibia; order Caudata; family Salamandridae; genus Lissotriton; species Lissotriton helveticus. The sequence continues at coordinate 1,772,373,759 of NC_136067.1, read as the reverse complement.
TTATTTTTAACTTGGGGAATTTGTAAGTTACTCTGGCACTTGAGAGTAAGTTAGACTTTTTGCTAATCCTTAACATTTCTATCTTGGCATACATATTTTTATGCTTAACTTACCTCTAAGGAAAGTTTTGATGTTCACAAACCAAGTCTAAGCAGTCATTCACACACAGAATTTTAGTCAAGTCAAGTCATTAAATTTATATAGCGCGCTACATACCCAGAGGGTCTCAAGGCGCTTGAAGAAGGGTGGGGAATTACTTGTCAAATATCCACGTTTTAAGTTGCTTTCTGAATGCTAGGTGGTTCTGAGTAAGGCGAAGGTGAATGGGAAGTGAGTTCCAGGTTTTAGCTGCCAGGTAGGAGAAGGATCTACCTCCCATGGTGGTTTTGTTGATGCGAGGTACAGTGGCAAGGGCTTGGTTGGAGGATCGTAGCTGGCGGGAGGGGGTGTAGAAGGACAGTCGTGTGTTGAGGCATTCGAGTCCGATTTCGTAGAGTGCTTTGTGTGCGTGGGTTAGGAGCCGGAAAGTAATTCTCTTATTGACGGGGAGCCAGTGGAGGTTTTTCAGGTGACCAGAGATGTGTTCTTTACGCGGGATGTCTAATATGAGCCTGGCTGAAGCGTTCTGGATGCGTTGGAGTTTTTTCTGGAGTTTGGCGGTGGTACCGGCGTAGAGGGTGTTTCCGTAGTCCAGTCGGCTCGTGACCAGAGCGTGGGTGACTGTTTTTCTAGTTTCGGTGGGGATCCAGCGAAATGTTTTTTTGAGCATGCGAAGAATGTTGAAGCAAGATCAAGAAACGGCGTTGACTTGTCTGTTCATCGAGAGTGAGGAATCCAGAATGACGCCCAGGTTCCGTGCGTGGTCCGTCGGGATGGGTGCTTTTCCAAGGGCCTCTGGCCACCAAGAGTCATCCCAGGCGGAGGGGGAGGTGCCTAGGATGAGGACTTCTGTTTTGTCTGAGTTCAGTTTCAGACGGCTGTGCTTCATCCATTCGGCTACTTCTTTCATTCCTTCATTAAGGTTGGTTTTGGCAGTGTTAGGGTCTTTGGTGAGTGAGAGGATCAGTTGAGTGTCGTCAGCGTAGAAGATGATGTTGAGATTGTGTTGGCGAGCGATGGTTGCAAGGGGGCTCATGTATACGTTGAAGAGGGTGGGGCTGAGTGAGGATCCTTGTGGTACGCCGCAGATGACTTCAGTAGCTTCAGACTTGAATGGTGGGTTCTTCCGGTGAGGAACGAGGTGATCCATTCCAGTGCTTTTCCTTGGATTCCGACGTTTCTGAGGCGTTGTAAAAGGGTGCTATGACAGACCGTGTCGAAGGCTGCGGAGAGGTCGAGGAGGATGAGGGCGACTGTGTCTCCATTGTCCAGTAGGGTTCGAATGTCGTCTGTTGCTGCGATGAGGGCGGTTTCAGTGCTGTGCTTGGCTCGGAAGCCGGATTGTGAGGAGTCGAGGGATTTGTTGGTTTCGAGGAATGCGGCGAGTTGGTTGTTGATCGCTTTCTCGATGACTTTGGCCGGGAATGGAAGGAGTGAGATAGGGCGGTAGTTTTTGAGTTCGGTGGGGTCAGCTGTGGGTTTCTTCAGGAGGGCGCTGAGTTCGGCATGTTTCCAGCTTTCCGGGAAGGTTGCGGAGTTGAGGGAGCAGTTGATGACGTCTCGGAGGTGCGGTGCTATAATGGAGTCTGCTTTGTTAAAGATGAGGTGAGGGTATGGGTCTGTGGGGGATCCTGAGTGGATAGAGTTCATCAGACGGATGGTGTCCTCCGTGGAGATTGGGTTCCAGTCATTGAGGATGTTCAGGGGGGGTGGGGGTCTTGCAGGGGGTTGGGTGGGTTGGTCTTTGGGACGGTTGTCGAAGCTGTTGTGGATGTCTGCAATTTTGTTGTGGAAGAATGAGGCTAGGGAGTCGCAGAGGGCTTGAGAGGGGGTGATGTCGTTGGAGTTGGCTGAGGGGTTGGTAAATTCCTTGACGATGTTGAATAATTCCTTGCTGTTGTGGGCGTTGTTATCTAGTCGGTCCTTGAAAGCGGCTTTCTTGGCATTCCGGATCAGTTGGTGGTGTATGCGGGTGGCGTTTTTGAAGGCGTCCTTGGTGCTGGTGGTTGGGTCTTTTTTCCAGGCCTTCTCAAGGGAGCGACAGAGTTTCTTGGATTTCTTAAGATCATCGTTGAACCAGGAGGCCTTCTTGCTGCCTAGTTTTATTTGTCGTTTTTTCAGTGGTGCAAGGATGTCGGCGCTGATGGATAACCATTGGGTGAGGTTGGTGGGTGCTTGGTCTGGGTTAGCGGAGTGGGCTGGGGGGTTTTGAAGAAGCGATGAGGAGATCTGATCAATGGTGATTTTGTTCCAGTTTCTTTGCAGAGTGGGTTGGGGGTGGTTGTTGGATGTGGGCTTGTTGTAGGTAAAGTGAACGCAGCTGTGGTCAGTCCAAAGGAGAGCTGTGGTGTGGCTGAAGGAGACATGTTTGCTGGAGGTGAAGATAGGGTCGAGTGTGTGACCTGCGATGTGGGTGGGGGTAGTGACAAGTTGTTTAAGTCCGAGGTTGGTGAGGTTGTCCAAAAGGGTGGTGGTGTTGCGGTCGTTGTTCTTTTCAAGGTGAAAGTTGAGGTCTCCCAAGAGGATGTAGTCCTCGGAGGGGAGCGCGTGTGGAGTGATGAAGTCCGTGATGTCTTCACTAAATTGTGCGCGGGGTCCTGGTGGCCTGTAAAGGAGGGTGCCTCTGAGTGTGGTTTTGGGGTCGGTGTGGATTTGGAAGTGAAGGTGTTCAGAGTTGGCGAGATTGACGTCTGAGCTGGTTGAGATGCGGATGGATTTCTTATGGACGATTGCGATGCCTCCTCCTGTGTGGCCGGAACGGTCCTTGCGAATGATCTTATAGCCTTCCGGGATGGCAATGGTGATGTCTGGGGCTGATGTGGCGTTCATCCATGTTTCTGTTAGGAAGGCGACGTCCGGAGAGATGGTGTCTAGGAGATTCCAGAGGTCAATGGCATGCCTGTGGACCGAGCGGGTGTTGAGCAGGACGCATTGTAGGTGGTTGGGGTCGGATATCAGTTGTGTGTTCGTGGATGAGGAGTTGTTCTTGGTGCCGTCGAACTTGCAGGAGTTGCAGGAAAAGGGTCCATGGGTGTGTCCAGGGGCGGCTTGGACGCAGTTGGGAGAATGGCCGGGGTTAAGGGCTAGGAGGGTGGTGGCATTGTAAGTAATGCGGGGGGGGGTGGACATTACGAGGACCAGGGGCTCTGGCGCTGGGCGCGGACGGGCGTAGACGGGCTTACCTTTGGCGCGCCTTCGGCGCGACTGGGGCGCGAACGCTGCGCGTGTACGCTGCGCGCATGGGCTACTGTCATATATGGATGGTGGGAAGGGGAGGGGCGAGGGCGGCTCAGCTGGGAGGCAGGGCGGGCTCACGAGGACGCAGACCGAGGACAACAACAAAATAAACAAAATGGCAGCGGGGGTGAGGGCAGAGCACAGCGCCGGGGGTAAACGCGCACTAAAGTTAAATGAATAGCAGCGGAAGCGAGGCGAAGCAGCGCCCAGTGCACTACAGTACAACCAAACTTTTACAATACAATGCAGTTCAATCAGAAGCGAGGCGAAGCAGCGCCCAGTGCGCTACGATAAAGACAAACTTTTCGCTGGAATGCAACAGAAATGCAGCACAACGATACCAGGTCTCGCCAGGGAGACTGGGGAGCGACCTCTCAGCAAGCAGCACTGAGGGGATCGCAGCGCTTCTAGGTACGGGAGCGCTGTAAATACAAAGTGGGAGGGCGGCTCAGCTGGGAGGCGGGGCGGGCTCACGAGGACGCGGACCGAGGACAACAACAAAATAAACAAAATGGCAGCGGGGGTGAGGGCAGAGCACAGCGCCGGGGGTAAACGCGCACTAAAGTTAAATGAATAGCAGCGGAAGCGAGGCGAAGCAGCGCCCAGTGCACTACAGTACAAACAAACTTTACAATACAATGCAGTTCAATCAGAAGCGAGGCGAAGCAGCGCCCAGTGCGCTACGATAAAGACCAACTTTTAGCTGGAATGCAACAGAAATGCAGCACAACGATACCAGGTCTCGCCAGGGAGACTGGGGAGCGACCTCTCAGCAAGCAGCATTTTAGCTCCCATGCAAGCAATTTCAGAAAATATATCTTGTCTTCATTGTTTAAATAGCAATAGGGCTTATAATTATTCTGTTATTTTCATAAACATTTATTTATTGAGAACTACTCTTACTCAGTTTAATATGTTAATATCAAATGTGTAGATCGTTTGGTAAATATTCTTTCATACAGTAGGATGAAAATAGCTACTAGTACAATTACCATTTCTCCTGTAATTATGGTAGTCGTGGTAATATTTTTATAGCACTATCTATTAAGACACTCATCTGTAGGTGAGGCTATTGATGGCTAGAAGTCCGTCATCCTTTAAGTCTGCATTTACCTCCTGGCCGGTAAGTAAAGAACGGAGGTATGATGACAGGTGAGTGAGCACGTTTGTGTCATGACACTACCAGCGGCCGCATCATTACATGGGCACGTGAACACATCACAAAGCATGTGTTTATCAATAAAATGACACCGGTACCATTTTATTTATTTTCTTCCTTTTTATGTAAATGTACCGATCCAAGATGTTAGATGTCACTTGGATATGTAAATAATAATAATAAAAAACATATCAGTACATGAAAGCACTTTTATGAAAGGGGTCCAATGTTGCAGCTGCCGGGGCCTCCAAAAACATACACATACAAATGTTTCAGTTTTATGGCCCGTGAGGTGTGCGAGAATAACAGAGAAGCGAGTGGGTGAGGCAACGGAGTAGCGGGTGTGGGGAGCAGGTGATGTAAGCAACAGGGAGTGGTCCGGGGAATCGATGAAAACTAATACGTCTAGGTGGAAGCCGCAAAACAGGCCGGTCGGGTATTTGGAGAAGGAGCTTTACTCTCGGAGAGAGCAAGAAAACCCATGGACTCTGAGTGCTGAAAGAAAAAGGGGAAAAGAACATACCTGAATGTGAGTAGTTTAAGGATACCAGTCATCTGATTAAAAGGTTCGTAACAAGCGTATGCTCCAGGAAAAGAATAACCCAAGAAGAGGAAGAAAAGTCGTGGAACAAGAAGCAAGCAAATGAGTAACAAGAAAGCCAACTAGTGTTAAGAAAAGGTCGGGCTCTAAGCCCACTGTAACTTTTTGATATGGTCCACTAAAGATCTTTCGCAAAAAGTAATGTAAAGATCTTCCTTTTCTACCCCATTGCCCCCACCCTTACCCTCTCTCTCTCTCCAGACTGTCTTCTGCATGCAAGTAGCTAGTGTCATTATATATGCCCTACCAAAATCAATCAACGTTATTATAACCCATCTCTCTAGATAGAGTGCGGGGGTTGCAGAGAGAGGAAGTAGGAGCGTAGCTAGCTGAAATTCGGTAAATAATCAGGGCCTAAAGTGTCAATTATTTTTAGCGTCCTACATATGTCTCATCCGATCCAAATATGATTGGAATTAGCATTATTCTATGTTTTAAGAAAATCACATTTATTATATTGCTAATAACGGGCCCTTGCTTTCATCTGTAAGAAATTTGATTTGAAGACTCCAACGTTCCATGAAGATATCACTATGTGCCAACTCCTCAGGAGGGCCCAACTCCTGTAAAGAAATCCAAATGCTGCCTATGCTTCCACTGTGAAGAAATTTCAGAACTGTACAGTTAGCAAACCTAGCAGTGCCCCCACCCATGTAATCCCAAGCTTTTTAAAACATATATTTTTATTGCCATTTGTAATCCTACACAGCACTATATTGAAGACATGAAATAATAATACAATATAAGTGGAAGAAGATTGAGCTACGTACTATCCAACCAGGCAGCAAACGTGTCAGATGGCAATGTTACATCACATTAATAATCGGGGGGAACATACAAAATATGCAGCTTTGTAATCAATTAAACATCAGTGTCGCCCTTCCGCCTTTCTGATGAGGGCAGCAGCTTAGTAGCGTCGCCTGTTTCTCATATCAAAGATGTATCTTATACACCATATTACCCATTCCCTGGGGCCTACTAATTACTAGTGTACTCAGTGATAAGTGCTGGTTACTCCATGGATCAGACGTGCCATAGATCTCTCTAGTTAATGACAAGTATAAAAACTAAAAAAGAAAACGACCTCGAACAGTGCTTGCAGGTGTCTCCCTCTCTGATGATCTCAATTTTAGGGGTGGTGAACCGTTATTCCCTCAACAAGGTGGAACACGTCTAGATCATGTTAATGTAAGCTAGCTTCATGTGTTCTCCCTAGGTGTCTGCAATAGTGAAGGAGGAGGTGGGGAGGGGGGTGGGGGGGCAGGAAGGACACGACCAGAGTGCCTCATAATCAGCAACTGGGACATTCACTCCGCGGTCGTTGTCACACATCTCTCCCCCCCCCCCCCCACCACCACCACCACCACAATTTTCTTCACTATTAGTGCCTCTGGTGATCCCAATTAAATAAAATGTCTCTCCATGCTTCAGCAATTGGGTGTCTATGTAGGGCCCTCAGCTCCTCTCTATTCCAGGCTCTACCCTCTGCAGCTGCCAATCTAGATACCTCCTGGGTCCATATGTTGATCTATGGCCCCATGGCTGATTTCCATGAGATCTCGATACGCCTCTTAGCTAGCGGCAACTACAAATCCATAAATCAACTCCCCACTTTACCTTTCGGCGGTCTAGGATAGAGACCAAGAAGGCAAGCCTCCATCGAGTGGTCCAATGTGCTGTTCATCATACCATTAATCTTGGCAGGGACGCACAGCTCCAAGTCATTTGGAGGAAATCCATGTCTAAGTGGTTACATCTTGGGAAGCCTCTTGGTTCCCCTCCAAAGGCAGCCCAAATGCGGTGAGTGGGCATATACATCATGTGAACGTAATTACATTGTAAGTATTTTAGACGGGTGTTGTGGGAGATTTTCTTGGGTGATTCAAGTATGCAGCTCCATTCTACATCAGTGAGTGTCCTATCAAGGGATCTCTCCCATCTCCCCCTTAGATTTAGCATCGGGGACAAGGACGTCTCCAGGAGCGATGCAAAGAATCACTTTACTTGATGCCCGGCTGTACCCATCGTAAGCAATGAATGGAGAACCAAGTAAGTGTCCGGTTCCTCTTTCCTCGCCCCCCACAGCCTCCCAAATGTTCGTGCCAGTACCTCATACATAAGAAACTGGCCAGTAGGAAGTCTGTACCAAATCCACCAATTCAGCAAAGGGGAGTAGACATTTATCTTTTAAACAATCGCCCATTTCTCAATCCTGGCCTCAGTCCAAGGAGCCAATTGCTCTGTCCACAAGAACGCCTGGTGCTCTCCATAAGGTAACCCCACCAGCGGTAATGTCCGAGAGCATCTTGGAGTAACCGGTAATCTTACCATGCAACTTCTCCAGCACTGTAAGGTCGTAGACTACAATGCCGAGGTATTGGGCACCCTCACAGTCTGATTCAGCAGCTTGGCCACCAACAATCTTGGGCGCTTTCCTGGTTCTATCAGATAGGTTCACCCCTTCCTGCCACTGTGCCACCCATTGTAACTTCACATCCAGCTGATAGAGTTCAAACTCTGGTACTTCCAGTCCTCCCTCTTTCATGGGGCACTGTGGGGTCTGTAGTGCCACTCTACATCTCACATCTGCCCAGTTGAGGTCTCATACTAGCGCATCTAATGGCCTAAACCACCCGCAGGCATCATCACCGGTAGATTAGCGAAAAAATACAGTAGGCGGGATAGCATAACCATCTTGGTCAACGAGATTCTGGCCATCAATGGTAGCCGTAACGAGCTCCAAAAAGCCACACTCGAGCGGAGCGCCCTTCCCAGGTTTCCCTCTCTCATGTACTCTGAGTGAAAAATCTGGATGCCCAGATATTTAAAGGTTCAGGGAGTCCAGTTCTAATCAGCAGGGAGATCCCACGGTATAAGGGAGGGCCCAGCCACCGGGAACAGATGTGTCTTGTGATGGTTAACCCGACGGCCTGACAGGCAGCCAAAGCTCTCCAATAGTTCAAAAGCAGTTCCCGCCCTTTCACAGCATTTCCCAAATAGATCAACAAGTCATCGGCATACAAAGAGATCACATATATTCTGCCATTCATCGACATTCCCAGGCCCTCTCCCCCTTTGCAAAAAAGTTCGGCCAGCGGTTCCACCGCCAACGCAAACAAGAGCGGGGACAGAGGGCATCCCTGGCAGGTCCTGCACGATATTGTATAGTCTGGAGAGATGGTACTGCCTGTCTTAACCCTCGCTGTTGGAGAGGCATATAATAATTTAACCCATTTCAGCCAATCCATCTCAGCCTCATTTTCAGCATGACTGCATTCAAACGCTTTCTCCAGATCTACTGAGAAAAGCAGCTAGTGACAACGTCCTGCTCTCAGGGTGGTAGAGCATAAGGTACAATCCACGTAAATTATACAATGTATTACGGGAGGGGATGAACCCATTTTGGTCAAGATGAATGAAATGCTACATGTGGGGGAGTAATCTATGTGCTAATATCTTACTTAATAACTTAAAGTCGGTATTAAGCATAGACTGGGGCCTGAAATCCTTCACCCCCGCCACTTGGCCCACAGTCTTGGGGAGCAGGATCACCAACACAGACCGCGTAGAAGACGACAGATATCCCAGTCGAAGTGCCTTGTTATATATAGTTACCAAGCGAGGGGCCAATCTAACTCCATACTTCGTATTGAACTCGGCCGGCAGGCCATCAGGGCCGGTGTCTTACCACCGGCCATCAGGGCAATGGCATCCCTAACTTTCTGCAATGCAACTGGCCCCTCAACTCCCTCCCGGCCTCGTCATCTACCACTCTGAGAGCCAATTGAACCAGGAATGCATCAATCTCCCCCTGCGAAACACCCTGCGGGCAGGTATATAACCGTTCGTAGTATCTCTAAATGACTCCATTGATCTTATCCGGGTCATATTCGATCATGTCCTCGTTGGTTCTTATACGGTTTATCGGAGAGCCCAGCGACTCAGGTCTAACGAGCCACACCAGCAATCGCCCAACCTTCCCCTCCTCCCCTTGTAATCTGTTCATGTACGCTCTATAATCATGGGATCGTAACCTCTCCAGTACCTCATCATATTGTTTCCGTCTATGTCAGCCGGACATCCGCCATGCAATTAAAATCACTCCCCATCACCATCTGACCCACTTTTATATGCGCCATGTGAGTGGAGAGGGAGGACCGGTATGCCAATTGGTCATGATTGGAAGCATAACAGCAGCATAGTGTAATCTCCTGACCTAGTAACCGCCCGCAACCAACACATACCTCCCATACTCATCGATTAGTGTGCATGTTGCTTCAAAGGGGACCCCTGGCCCGTATCCATAGCAACACCCCTCTGGCATATGCTGAGAACGCAGTGGCAAACATCTGTCCCCTCCATCTTCTCCTTAATTTACCCACCTCATCCTGAACCAGATGCGTCTCCTGCAAGAATTCAATCTGTACTCCTCGGCGTTTCAGATAGGTGTGAATATTATGGCGTTTAGACATAGACTCCATCCTCCTAATGTTCCACGTGAGTAGCTTCAGGTCTTGGTGTGCGATCGTCATCTTGTATAGTTCAAAATAACACACCACTTGAGAATTCCCACCCCCGCCAAGCTAATAAGGTGCAAAAATGAGACATCCCCGCATTTTTGAGGAACAAAACAAATCAAACCTAGTAATCTCCAACTTAGAACAACTCCCTGGCCCCAGGGCTATCTGGCAACGGCCATCTGCCCAAACTCCAAGTGCACTATTGTATATGTTATGTTATGTTATGTTAAGATGAATTTGTCAAGCGCGCTTACACCATAGGTCTCTTGGCGCTGTTCCTACATTAGCAGCTGCGAGGATCCGGTTTAATCAGTTTGTCAAAAAGCCAGGTTTTTAAGGCTTTTCTGAATCCCAAGAGACTGTCGCAGTTCCTGACTGAGAGTGGGAATGAGTTCCAGAGCCTGGGGGCCAGATAGGCAAACCTACGCCCGCCCAGTCGTTTTAACTTAATTGATGGAATGGACAGAAGGTGGAGGTGGGCGGAACGAAGATTGCGTGTGGGGACGTGTCTCGTAAATAAGCTGTTAAGAAAGTTGGGGCTGGTGCAATGCAAGGCCTTAAAAATTATACAGCCCGCAGAGCGTTGCGCCATAGGTAGCCAATGTAGGCTGCGCAGTAACATCCTGGCAGACTGCCATATCGGCTGCCTGTAGATCAGTCTTGCCGCCTGGTTCTGAATTATTTGTAGGCGGTTTACCAGACCTAAAGGAAGGCCAGTGTACAGAGAGTTGGAGAAATCAAGGCGGGAGAGTACCAGTGCAATCACCACCTGGATCAGGGCTTGATGAGACAACAGGTAGGCGATCATTCTTATTTTTCGTAGTTGGAACAGAGAGGAAGAGATCACCGTGCCCACATGACCCCTCAAGGAGAGATCGGAATCTATGGTCACTCCAAGACTTTTCACTGATGGGGACGGAACAGGAAGGGGGCCTAATTCGCCCGGCCAGAAGTGAGGTCCCCAACTAGTAAGACTCTTCCCAGGCAACACCAATTCGGTTTTCCCGGGGTTAAGCTTCAGTTGGTTCTGATCCATCCAGCCTTGAATATGCAGCATTGCAGCTTGAAATTCAACGGCCGCATTTTGGGAATCTAGATTAAAGATCAGCTGAAGGTCGTCAGCATAATTAAATACTGTTACATTCCTAGCCTTGAGTGAGTGAATCAGGGGGAGAATGTACAGGTTGAACAGCAGTGGGGATAGGGATGAACCCTAAGGAACTGCACATGAGGTAGTCAGGTTAGGGGCCGTATAACTCCCAAGACGTACCGCCTGGGCTCTACCTGTTAAAAAAGATTTAATCCACCCATGTGCTGTTCCCCGGATCCCCGCTTGTTCGACACGGTGCATTAAGATGTTATGATTGACCGTGTCGAACGCGGCCGACAGATCTAACAGCACGAGTGCCTGCGGGATTCCCTTGTCAGCGTTGGCCCTTAAGGTATCTATCACCGCCAGGATTACCAATTCTGTAGAGTGGGCAGGTCGGAAGCCGGCTTGGTTCGGTTCTAGGTAGTTGGAGTTTTCAATAAACTTAGACAAACATCTAGCCACATGGGCCTCCAGTATTTTTGAAAGATAGGGAAGAAGCGAAATTGGACGGTGGTTGGCAGAGATGGACGGATCTGCTCCTGGTTTCTTGAGCAGGGGGACTAGCACGGCCTTTTTTGAGAGCCGTAGGTACTTCCCCTTTACTCAAGGATTCATTAGGAAGGGGTAGAAGGCTATGCGGTAAGGCCGAGAAAACTTCCCTCAAAATAGCGGGGAGACAGCAATCTTTGGGAGAGCCCGACTTGACTCGAGACATTAGTTCAAGTAGGGTATCGGGGCCGATTTCCATAAGTTGTTCTATGATAAATGAGTTATCCGGGTTAGCCCCTGGGGGTTCCTCGTACGCTACCGAGGGAATACTCGCCCTAATGATTTCAATTTTTTTCCACAAAGAAGCTGTTCAGTGCATTACACCGCTCTTGAGTGGGAACCAAGCAGGGGGTGATTCTGTCTTCGCTACTGAGGTCATTGACAATCCTGAAGATTTCTTTGGATTTATTTGGAGCAGCGAGCACCTTTGTGAAAAAATATAGGGTCTTCGCAGCCAATAGGGCTTTCTTATAGTCCCTGCGAGCAGTAAGATAACGTTGTCTTTCGTCACTGGCGTAACTGTGCCTCCACTTCCTTTCTGACTGACGCAGAAGTAGTTTTTGTGATTTCAGGTCCGTAGTGAACCATTTGTGGGCTTCAGCCTGTCTTGACCGGGAGATTTTAATAAGAGGGGCATGGATATCACTAGCAGCTAGTAACCAGTTAGAGATACCCTTTTCCATAGAATCAACATTAGTATTAGTGTCAGCAGAGGGTAGGGAGCTAGTTAAAGTAGCCAGAAATTTCTGAGTGGCAAGCGTTTTCCATTTCCTAGTCATGCCTCCCGCTACTTTCAGTGGCTTAACCCTTCCATTAAAAGTAACTGTAAATTCGATTAAATGGTGATCCGACCAGATGCATGGGGAGATGAACGGGGGTGACAGTTCAATATTATACGACCATATTTGATCCAAGACATGGCCTTTTATGTGCGTGGAAGCCGAGATATGTTGGACCAAGTTTAGGTTAGAAAGCGTTTCAGTCAGTTCTGCCGACTGAGTCCCTCCTCCTTCGTCGTTGAACCAGTAATTCAAATCTCCAATGAGCATGACTCTAGCGTGGTTCATTGCGAGGTTGGCTATCTGTTCGCTAAGAGAAAGGGGAAATGAAGGCATAGGCTAGGTGGGGCTGGGGGGGAAGCGGTACATGAGTACCAGCGCCAAGGATCCAGAATTTGTATCAAAGTTGATGACCATATTCTCAACCTCAGGAAGGATCAAAGAGTTCAATTTATTGAATTTATGGCATTTATTTATAATGGCAGCAACTCGCCCTCCCTGCCGGCCTATTAACTGATAGAATGTAATAATCAGCGGGAAGTGCAGCTAAGATGTCGGGAGTGCAGCTAAGATGTCGGGAGCCAAGTCTCGGAGAGCAACAAGACGTCTGGTTTTGCTGACGTCAACAGTAAAAAATGTCAAGTTTATGCCTCACCAGCGAACGGGTATTAAGATACATGACCCGAAGGGAAGTCGAGTTAGGTTTAGTTGGCGACTCCACGGTTTCCGAGAAAGGAGTAGGGTAATCTACCGGTTCATGGGAGATACCATGCATCCTAATCCGGTCCATGATATCCGATGGTAGCCCGGATTCATATTGCTCAAGAGATCTAAGCTCATCTGAGCAATAAGCCATAATTTGACCAGGGTATATGGCCCCTGGGCCCGGGCTGGCGCGGACGGGCGCAGACGGGCTTGCCTTTGGCATGCCTTCGGCGTGCCGCTGGCGCGCCCGCTGCGCTCCCACGTGCTTATGCACATATGTACGTGCACTGACACTGCCTCTAAGCTCCGCCCCGCTCTGGCTGATTGGCTAAGGCCTCTGGTAGGGTGTCAGGTAGTGTAACAATTCAATTCTAGTGCCCCACGCGATTCGGTAAGTGAGTTTTAAAAACATAATATTTTAATCCTAGTAAAAATTCCCACAGTATTCCTATCACAGTTTAGTTTTCCAATTTTAATTTAGCACAAACTGAGAGGACCGCGCGGCAGCAAGTGTTTAGTAGCTGGCCCCCCGCGTACTTCCTCCTTTTGAGGTCTGACCCTGCCTCTAAGCTCCGCCCCGCTCTGGCTGATTGGCTAAGGCCGCTGGGAGGGTATCAGGCAGTGTAACAATTCAATTCTAGTGCCCCACGCGATTCGGTAAGTGAGTTTTAAAAACACAATATTTCAATCCTAGTAAAAATTCCCACAGTATTCCTATCACAGTTTAGTTTTCCAATTTTAATTTAGCACAAACTGAGAGGACCGCGCGGCAGCAAGAGTGTAGTAGCTGGCCCCTCGCGTACTTCCTCCTTTTGAGGTCTGACCCCGCCTCTAAGTTCCGCCCCGCTCTGGCTGATTGGCTAAGGCCGCTGGGAGGGTGTCAGGCAGTGTAACAATGAAGATCCAAACCGAACACATTGACGGCCTGCAGGGGGTCGTAGTTTCACAAGGCTGCCTGCTCTAGCGTGTGCAGCAAAAGTATAAAACAAATTTTGGCATTCTACAGTGCCTCATGCACCGGCCCAGACTTACAACCAAACCAGGCTGGCCAGCGTCTGTCACATAATGTCATCTGCAGTGTGCGGGGTCACCCCTGGGAGCACCAGGCTATTCTTGTCCTGATCCCTCCTCGGACGGGAAACACTTTTTTACGGGCAGTATTTGCCACCGATTGCAGCGCCGCCGCCCTTTGCTCTGTCTGCGAAGCATTCAGCTTCTTAACCCCTATGCTTTCAGATTGCATCTGGGAGCATTTCACGGGACCGTTCCCTGCCTCTTGCCGCTTATTGGGGTTTCGGTTCTGGCCCAGGTTTCTCAGTGCAGTAAGCCCCAATCCAATCCCAAGCCATTTTGGAGTCCTCACAAAAGTGGATCTGACCATCTACCACAATGCAGAGCTTGGCTGGGAACATAAGAGAGTACTGGATGCCCTCATCCCTGAGCGCCTTGTTGACCCACTGTATAAGCCAGGCTTCCAGTGGACCTCCAGTTTGTAGTCCGCAAACATGGAGACTTTGGCGTTATCCACCACAAAGGCGCCATCTGTGCAAGCTTTCTGCAAAATAATGGTTATGTCCCTGTAGTGCTGTAGTCTGGCCACCACCGGTCGCGAGGGCGGAACGGTGCTACTGGGAGCAGGCACTCGGTGTGCCCTTTCCAGAGTGAAGACCTGCGTAAACGTCCTTGGGGCCACACATCCCTGAGCCATGGCTCCAGGTATGTCACATTGTTGCCCTTCTCAATCCCATCTGGCAGGCCAAAGATTTGTACGTTTTTGCGGTGGTTATGGCCTTCTCCGTCTTCTGCCTGCCGTTCTATTCGGGCTGGACTGTTCCCATGAGGCACAGGGTCAGACTGATTTGCATATGGCCATGTCTGAACTGCGGTGGCTGAGTGGGCTAAAGAATGGTGATGGATTAAACCCAGATCAGTTGACTGGGGGTGAGTGTTTCATTTGCTCAAACGCTCCGTCCATCATCCCCTTTTGTATCGCTTTGTTCGCCCTAAGTGTGGCAGGGTATGCTCAGACGTGAGTCCCTTGCTCACTTGGCCACTGGATTCAAGATAGCCTGGCTGATGAGGATTATGAATCCGAAACCGGTCCCAGGATGCTTGTTTCCGGTCCAGGAAAGACATGGCTTGGCAGTTCGGGCTGGACTGTTTCCATGAGGCACAGGGTCAGACTGATTTGCATATGGCCATGTCTGAACTGGGGTGGCTGAGTGGGCTAAAGAATGGTGATGGATTAAACCCAGATCAGTTGACTGGGGGTGAGTGTTTGATTTGCTCAAACGCTCCGTCCATCATCCCCTTTTGTATCTGCCGTTCTAGGGTCCGAACCCTGTCAGTTCCGCCACCTGTAGCGAAAGTGCATTATGAGCAGGTGATCATTCCTCAATCCCGGTCTCCACCACCTTCACCTTAAGTTTTTGATGTTCCGCACGAAGGAGTCCAAGGCTCACTAATACCATGCTGATGTCCTGATGGACCGTGGGCTTCGTATCTGAAATGTCCCCCAGGATCTTGGACAGCTGCTGCTGGATAGGACCCAATTGTAACTTAGGCTCAGGGCTACCCCAAGCTTGTTCCTGCTGGTCTTCCTCATGGGCCGGAGTATTCCCAGCATGCTTCCCCCCGCTTCTTACCCATCTCCGTGGTCCCAGCCAGGTACTGCCCCCGCTGCCACCAGACAGTTCCAGGGAGATTGCTACCACAGATCACGAGTCCCACGCCCTTTTCTACTCAGGCTTCACTCTCCAGCAAGCACGGGGAGGGCTGGGGGAGGTGATCACACCCTTCGTACAAAAAGTCAGGAGCTGTCCTGCTCCAAAAACAGCATAGATCCAGATCAATCACCAGCCCTGTAGTAACACCAGTTCAGCTCAATGCCTGCTATGCAACGGGCCAGTCCTGCAGTTCATACCGGTGATTGCTAAATAGGGTCCCATTCACAACTCTCCCTATTCCACCAGTGCATTTCTCCTATTTGTTACCAGTCCAGAACCCTCAATTCCGTCAAGTGTCCGCACTCTGCTGGGGGGGTTTCCACCTACCCGCCCAGGGATCCAGGGCACCCCTGCCACTGTCTCCCACCACACTGAGGGGATTCAGCCGGTAAGGGGTGCTAACAGCACTCCCTCCAGTCGTGGGCCCTCACCTCTCCAATGCCCACATGTCAGTCGCGGAGCAGGGCTCTACCTTGTGTTGGGGGTGTCAGCAGCAGACCATCGCCTTCGCATCCAGTCTGGGGGCCTACATTGCACTGGTGCCTTCCCACTGGTCAGCAGGCCACACCCTGCCCGGTCGCACTTTCGCTCCTGTCCGTTCCGTGGTTGGATCTTCCCTCGGTGGTCGGCAGGGGCAGCCAGTAAGCCTGTCCCAGCTTGGGGCACAAGACTAAACACCGGTCACACATTTCACATTGCCTCTCGCGGCTGCGCTGCTGCCCGGATCAGCCGCTTCTCCACACTCCACTGGGGTCTCCCACGGCGGCCAAAGTCCGCTCAGCCGTACTTCGATCCCGGCTGTTCCGCTGTCGCATTTCTGGGGTCAGCATGGGTAGCGATCGCGCCCCAGTTGGAGACACCAGTCTCCTCGCGGTTGCACTCTCCGCCATCAAGTTACGTGGCGCTTCTGCTGCCCTGACTCCGCCGGTGCTCCATGCCTCATCGTGGCTGCGTCACTGCCGCTTGTGTGGGCCTCGCCTCGTAAACCTCGGGACACGCCGGCCCCCTTCTGCACAAGGACAGCTACACTGCAACAGGCCCGGTACCCCAAGTCCCGCCTCAGGACTCGAGCCCGGGGCTCTGGGCACAGGCGATCCGCCAGGCCACACCCCAGCAGCAGCCGGAGCCGCAAGCCCAGCACCGCAGCAGGCACCGCCGCCCCAGCTCTTATCAGCTAGTTTGGTCTCCCCCTACGGGGCTTAGAAATACAGCTATAACGTGCTTTGTTGTTTTGCGCTCCCCTACAGGGGTTACAAATACAGCTATAACCAGCTTTGTTGGTGCCTGGCCGTATGTTTATGCTGCTGCTATTTGTGCATGTGCCTGATCGAAAAGTCTTATGGCATGTGTAAAGTTGGCAAATATTTACTCTTTTAAGCAATAATTGTGAATCTATTTTCGTATGTAGCATATGCATACATTAAAGGAAAATGTTTTTTCCCCCAATTCTTTGGTTTCTAAAGAATTTTTAGATTTTGCCAAAAGCAGTATTTTTTGTTAGAATAATACCACAATTTTTTATGAATATATAAATATATTTATACCTACATATACATAATATATATATATATATATATATATATATATATATTACAATACTTATAACAATGAGAAAGATTAATCCAGTAAAGTACAATTAATATGCTATTTGTTGATAAATTGAGTACTCCTAGGTTTGCGCTCCACTGCCTCCAACCTATGTGCTCCAACAACTACGGAGGGGGCTTTCAAACTGTGCAACTACATGTCTGAATCATGGTTGCATCTTCTGTTTTCTGCCCCCGCCCTTGACGCTCCCATAAGACTTCTTTTAAAACCCTTATATTTAAAAGGGGCATCAATCAATCAATCAGTCAGTGGTTGGTAAAGCGCGCTACTCACCCACTAGGGTCTCAAGGCTCTGGGGGGAGGGAAACACCGCTCTGGTCAGTCGAAGAGCCAGGTTTTGAGGGCCCGCCTGAACGAGTGCAGGGTTGGAGAGCGTCTGATGTTTACCGGTAGCGTGTTCCAGGTTATGGCTGCAGTGTATGAGAAGGCCCTGCCGCCTGCTCTGCTTCTGTGGATGCGGGGGACCGCTGCCGGGGCGAGGTCGGCGGAGCGGAGGTTCCTCTTGGGGGCGTGGAAACATATTCGGCCGTTGAGGTATTTGGGTCCGATGTTGAGGGATTTGTAGGCATGGGTGAGGAGTTTGTAGGTGACCCTCTTCTCGATGGGAGCCAGTGGAGTTCTCACAGGTGTTGGGCCATATATTTGCGGCGTTGTGTCCCTAGGATGAGCCTGGCAGCCACGTTTTGAAAGGTTTGTAGCTTGCATAGGAGGGTTTTGTTGATTCCGGCGCAGAGGGCTTTGCCGTAGTCAAGTCTGCTGGTGATGAGTGCGTGGGTGACGGTCTTTCTACAGGCGGGGGGGGATCCATTTGAAGGTCTTTCGGAGGATTCGGAGGCAGTTGAAACTGGTGGAAGAGATAGCGTTGATTTGGCAGTTCATGGAGAGGGAGAAGTCGAGGATTGTGCAGAGGTTCCGAACGTTGTCTGTCGGGGTGGGTGGGGACCTGAGGGCGGTAGGCCACCAGGAGTTGTCCCAGGCGGAGGGGCAGGGTCCGAGGATGAGGACCTCGGTCTTCTCGGAGTTGAGCTTGAGGCAGCTGTCCTTCATCCAGGTCGCCACGTTTCTCATTCCTTCCTGGAAGCTGAGTCTGGTGTTTTCTGGGCTCTTGGTGAGGGAGAGGATGAGCTGGGTGTCGTCAGTGTAGGATATGATGCTGAGCCCGTGCTGTCGGACGATGGCGGCGATGGGGCCCATGTAGATATTGAAGAGAGTTGGGCTTAGCAACGATCCTTAGGGGACTCCGCAGATGATGTCAGTGGGGTCGGAGAGGAAGGGGGGAGCCTAACCCTCTGGGTTCTGCCGGAGAGGAAAGATCGGATCCCCCTGTATTCCCGCGTTGTGTAGCCTGGTGGCTAGTGAGTGGTGTGAGACAGTGTTGAATGCTGCGGAGAGGTCTAGGAGGATGAGGGTTGCGGTGTGGCACTGGTCGAGCAACATGCGGATGTCGTCGGTGGCGGCGATGAGGGCGGTCTCGGTGCTGTGGTTCCTGCGGAAGCCGGACTGGGAGGTGTCCAGGATGCAGTTTTCTTCGATGAAGGTGGTTATTTGGGCGTTTACGAACCTTTCGATGCCTTTGGCTGCAAAAGGGAGGAGCGAGATGGGCCGGTAGTTTTTCAGGTCCATAGGGTCAGCCGTTGGTTTCTTGAGGAGGGGCTTCACCTCAGTGCGTTTCCAGTCGATGAGGTAGGTGCCGGATGCAAGGGAGGAGTTGATAGCATGGTCTAGTTCGGGAGCGATGGTAGTGGCGGCTCTGTGGAAGATTTTTTGGGATATATCGGGCTTATAGGTTCACCAAGAACCCGAACAACCCAGATCCAAAAACTGAGCTGTGTCTTGCACTGGTTGTTCATTGTGTACTGTGTTTATCGCAATTCATTTGGTAAATATAAACAGAGTAAAATAGGTACAAAGGAAAGCAATATATTTCTCAAACAAAATATAGGGGCATATTATCAAGGGATTTATCTCTGCTTTTTTGGCTTTGAAAGCCAAGAAAGCGGAGATAAAATTATCTCCCCATCAGCAACAGGGTGCTAACACGCAAATTTGCATGTTAGCACCCTTTTTCTCTATGCTTCCCCTTGCATCTCTAATGAGATGCAAAGGGGGCGTTCCAGAGAAAAATAATAGGTTGTTAAGCGACATTTCTCCTATTATCAAGGATTTTGCTAATCCTGTTAGTGATAAAAAAAGCAGCGCTAACCGCAGTTAGCACTGCTTTTTTTACACCTGGTATTTTCCTGACTTAGCCATGATACCCTATGGAAGGTGGATATCATGGCTAAGTTTGTGAGCCCCTATCATCAAGCTAACGCCAAACTTCAAAAGATTATCGTTGGTTTTCCAGCAATATTCTCTCATTTGGCAGTTAGCGCGAGGATTTTTATCACTTCTGAGATAAACCTTGCTAATAGCAAGTTATTTCTGCGATAATTTCCGGCGATGCTTAGCGTTAAGAAATTTGTTGCTAAGCATCGTTAGCGATAAATATCGCTAATCGTTGGTAATATGCCCCATAGAGTTTATAAGCATGTGTTTTGCATATCTCCAAAGTTGTGGCTACCCATGCAAGCATGTGATTTAGGTGTAATTTTTTTAATGACTTCTCATTTTCCAATAATTTACATTAGGAAGGCTTAACTGCAAAGAAAGTTAATTGGTGATAACAGTTCTTCTACTATTCTGTTTGCCCCTAAGTCTCCCTATAAAAATGCTACCTTACTTATGTGTGTAGGCCTAGTGTATGCGACAAGAATTGGCCCAAAAAGCAACGTGGACCCACCACATTTTTTAAATTCAAACTGGCCCTTTTTTTGCCTAGCTATGGATTTTGGATCCTCGCTCTTCTGGCACTTCGCAAAACCTTGCCAACCTATACATTTTTGAAATTGATACACTCGGGTCGATTCCGATTCGGGAAAAACCGCTCCGAATAGCCGTTCGGAGCGTTTTTCCCGTACGAATCGTACCCTGCGTACGTACGACGAAGTACGATACGTACCAGGAGCCGGACTCCGTACGAATCGTACAGAGACCATACGACTCGAATCCCCGTACGAGTCTCCGTCGGAACCCACTGTATGCGACATCTGTACGACTCGCGGCTGGTTTATACGACCCAGCAAGTACGATATGTGTCGGGTATGCACCGTACAACTCTTTTTTTTTTTACGGGAGCTGAAAACAGCCGTAAAAGCAGAGTTGCGTCGAAGCAGGTACGGAAGGCCCCCCCCCCCCCCAGGGTACGGTGCGTACCCCCCATCATCGCAGGGTTACGCACCGTACCTCATGTATGCTGGGTGTACGGTGCGTACCCCTGCGATCATGGGGGGTACGCACCGTACGGTGTGTATGTGATTGTGCGCTTTTCCGTACGAATCGCCCTTACCTGACATGGACCGTACAGACCGCGTCCTGATGCCCCGATCCGGATGGTACTTGTCGGGTCGTACGGCATGTGTACGAGTCGTACGGAGAGGGCTCCGGCTACGATTCGTACGGACTTTTTTTTACCGGATCGGAATCGACCCCTAAGGGTCCCATGAGGATGGTGGGCGGACAACCCTAGCGGTGGAAACAACCATCACAACGCAACTTTCACAACGCAAGATCCATTACAACGCATGCCATTACAACGCATGCCATTACAACGCAGATGCTATTACAATGCATGCCATTACAGCGTAAGTATGGGTAAGTATTTAATTTAAATAATATTAATTTAATTTTAATTTAATTTTCTTAAATTAATTTATGTACTTTAATTATTTAAAAAAATATATTTTTATTTTAAATGTAAATTAATTTACTCAAATTAATTTTAATGTTTTAACTTAATTTAATTTTAATTTACTTAAAATAATTATAATTTAATTAAATTTAATATATTTTACATTTTAATTTAATTTACATAAATACATTTTAATCTTTTAATTTAATTTATTTTAATTAAACCCCCTGGAGTTAGAATAGTATTTTTAACCCCTACACTATCCAACACTTACCCTACTATTACACCCCCTGGAGTTAGAATAGTATTTTTAACCCCTACTCTATCCAACACTTACCCTACTATTACACCCCCTGGAGTTAGAATAGTATTTTTAACCCCTACACTATCCAACACTTACCCTACTATTACACCCCCCTGGAGTTAGAATAGTAATTTTAACCCCCACACTATCCAACACTTACTATACTATTACACCCCCCTGGAGTTAGATTAGTCATTTTTACCCCTACTCTATCCAAAATTTACCCTACTATTACACCCCCCTGGAGTTAGAATAATAATTTTAACTCCTACACTATCTAACACTTACCCTACTATTACACCCCCCCCTGGAGTTAGAATAGTAAATAAAAATATATAAAAAAATAATTTCAATAAATGAATAAAAAATGTTGTTATTATATTAAAATTAAATTAATATTAATCAAATGTAAGGAAACGGCCCAAAATGTAACGTGGACCCAACACATTTTGCAGTGAAAACTGAACCTTGTTTTTAAAAAAGCCTAGCTTTGTATTTTAAATCCTTGTTCTGCTGGCATCTAGCGAAACCTAGCAAACGTATACATTTTTGACAACTAGACATCCAGGCAAACCCATGATGGGGTGACTTGTATGTCTTTTACCATGTTCTGTTACCCAGAATCCACTTTTTACCTCAAACTGTAAAAAATAAACAATTTCCATCACATTCCTGTTATGGAAAGTTATGCAATCTGCGTTATTCGACAAATTTCCACCCACCCCGCATTCTCCAAACTCACCTATTAAAAGTGCTACCTCACTCATGTTGGTGTGCCAATTAACAGCGTCATGCAAAGGCCCAAAACACATAGAGAGACATCAAAATGACCTATCAAAAAACAACCTGTTTTTTAAAGAGTTGCACCTAGGTTTTTGTCCCTGTGCTTACTGGCCATCTATGGAAGCTTACACATTTCTGTAAACTAGACATCTTGGCCAGTACATGGAGGTATGGCTTGCGTCTATCCCCCAAAAATTTTCCTACCCATAATTCCGTGCAAACCTCATATTTAGTTTTAAAAATCACAGTTTCCACATATTTTGTTTGGTATCATCATGGAGGCTTACATGTCATACCATACACCGTCTTCCTCAGTCTTCTGGAGAAAATGATACCTAACTTTGTTGAGTATCCAATACATATTTGGCTCAACATTTTTTTGCCAACTCGAAGTCAGACGAATGACCGTTTGAATTCCTTTATGACTGCTATCATGAAAATTAGGCACTCTTAAAGTAATCTTACAGGCATATTACGATGCAGCTGTAAATGCTCTGATCAAAGGTCAGAGACTTTTACAGATGCATATTAATCATCCCCTTAATAATCTTATATTTTAAAATATTATTATTTAATTCATAACTTCAACCTGAAATACAGTTTTATACGATACATATTTTTTATACATTATCTTTTTATAGTTACATTTTTTTCTTTAATTTTGGAACAGTTGTGTATATCTTTTGTTACAAATAATCAGCAACAAATTAACCAAACTAGTTTGAATATACAGGTAAAAATGTATGCATATTATAATATTTATTACTATTTATTGTATAATTGTATTAAACTATTTTATAACATATTTTAAGAATTGAATATATTTTTGACATATATTTTTAGAATAATATTGTGTTATATTGACTTCAAAGGTACACATTATTTTTTTTATTTTTTTATTTGGTGTCCAAGTAGATTTTTTCATCTAGCCTTGTTATTGTTTTATGCTTTTGGGCAGAGAAGCTTGCATTTGGTAGCTACAGTCATAGGTTAAGGTACGTTTTTTTTTATTTTTTTATTTCAGTTACTTTAATATTAGAGGGGAGGTAGTTAAGTTTTGAATATCGTTTGTATAGACTTTTTGATGATTTTGAAATGTTGTGTAATACATAGATACAGTTATATGTTTACTACCATGATAACCTTTAAGGCTTAGCAATATGTAGTATATTAGGTGCTCATTATGATAGCCATCACATACAGATTTACCCACTGCCATATTAGCATGGTGGAGGGTATCGTGGCAGATGCAAAGTCCGTCCTCCACTGTTCCACTGGTGGCAATCGCACCTATTGCCTGGTGGACAGCAAAGGGCCACTAATATGTTGGCGGTGCCTAGCAGGCACCGTCCGCCATATTAGTTTGTGTCCTGTAGGAGGCCTTTCCATGGCGGCGGTACCGCCATGGAAAGGCTGTTGGCAATTGGGCTTGGGGGCTAGTTGCGGGCCCCTCTTGTAGGGGGTGGTGGTGTCGTGTATTTCTATAGGTTCTGATTCGATCCCCCTATTCCTGACCCTATTCTGGTTAAACTTACTAGCTAGTTAACTAACAGTCAGCCCATGAGGCAAGAAAACCCCCATGATGCAGATACCGTTATCTGACGCAGTCACACTACGGCACAGGAACGTGTTATCTGATTAGGTCATAACGCTTGAGATCTAATTAGACAAGCGACATTCCTCCAGCCCCTGATAAGGCATACGACGTTCTCATAACAAATCAAACCTATGACAACCTGGATAATCCGTGCGGCCATTGTTTTGATTTCACAGAGAACTTTAGTAAAGAATGTGCTAACGAGCAAGTCGTATGACATCTTTATTGACGTACCTATGTCCATCCTTACGTCAATCTCGGCACCTTTAAGGTATAAATATTGCCGACCTTGCCCTATGCAAACACACGCGTGGTGACAAGACGGAGCAGCCATACTTGCCGAAGCCGAGAGCAGAAGCAGACCCCGCAGGCAGCAGCCCCGCCTTCCTGACGCGCTGAGAGACGCGCTGCTATCTCAAGCCGAGAGACCCAGCACCGGCGCTTCTGGGCAGCCCTCGCAGGCAGCCTGGAATATCGAGAGCAGAGAAAGAGATACCATTCCTCATTCATCCTAAATTCCAGGTACAGAACTGAATAACCCCTCCTAGAGAATTCTTTAGTTATTCACTTGGCAAAAACAAACTTAAACTAAACTGTAACTTTCTATTCCCGCCCACGCATTAGACTTAGGTCAGGTACACGGGGTAGGCGTATTTAGAAACACCAGTTGAGTACGTTTAGTCAAATGTATATGTGTATGTAAATATATTTTAATCATTTTAAACATCATATGGCTCAGAAACCATATCAATGTTTTTACAGTATTATTTTATACTATTGCTTCTAATGTATGCACTTTACTTAACTATAAGTATTGCAATAATATCGATCCATTTCTCTTGTACGAGAAAAGAGACTGATCAATAAATAACATCTTTTATTGAACACGCCCGTCTCTTCCTTTTCTCTACATTCTGATGAGACTAAGAATGCACGTACTGACTGAGTAAAATAATTGCCTTGTGCTCACACGACTCTCGAGATTGACTCTTGATTAGGGGAGAGCAAAGTTGTCATGTTCTATGGTTGTCAGAAACGAAATCCCTTCTTGTCTAATCAGGGGAGTTAATCCTTCCTTGAACATTCGAGAAAGTTTCTAGCGAACTCTGAGCTTAGCTGGCAAACCCAAAAATTAAGTCTAGTATCGACAGTAGTAGACCTAGTTAACGTCTGGCCTAGGCCTTTACTGCTGTAGGCACTATTCCAATGCGCAGAGCCTATTGGGAAAATAGGAGCTACACTACATGGCGCCCAACGTGTTTGGAAAGGGCGATAAAACTAACGTAAGACATTTAGAGTAACTCAGTCGTGCTTTCTCACTCAGACCCCTTTTCCCAAATACTCCAAAGACGTCTGGAGTGGGTGAAAGGTTATAATATCCTCCAAAACCTCGCAGGAGGGAACTCCTATGTATGGTTCTTGGTCTAGTCAACGTTGAAGGATAAAACAGTTCCAAAATATTGTGCACCTAATCTCTGTTTCCATAAAGAAACCTGATCTGCAAACAAAAATAATACCATCCTGTCAGTAAAATGGGAGACAGCGATGGAGAAAGAGAGGCAATTAGATTAGCTACTGAAATAGCAGATGCTGATGCTACCATGCAAGCAGCAGACGCGGATATAATACTTATTCCGGTCATTAAAAGGAGATCTATAACCTTAAAACTTATAGAAAATGGACTGACACCTAGAGGTGGCACAGTCATATTCGTAATTGAGGCACACGAATATCGGCAGACAGAGGTATACTATACATGGATACATTTTCCAGCAGCAAATGCTGTAACAAAGTACTTCCACTATTACAAAGTAGAGGAACCTCCTGAAACGTACACTCCTTTCGAGGAGGTGGAAGTACCACTCAAATTCCAAGAGCATTTGCTCTTATTTGATGGCGCCCTAATACATAACAATCACATTACAAGGCTCGGTCCTTTAGGAAGACCAGGAGCAACGTGGCCGGTCCTAGCCGGATACACACCACATCCAGACATCGAAAGAATGCCTGCAGCAGAGCTATTAATACAGCTAAAACAACTACTAAAAATTCATAGACAATTAGTTCAGTATGTAATGCGGACTTCAACAATTCAGCCAGCGATTAAAATTCCACAGCTGACCCCTCACCAGGGGAACACAAATAAAATCACACCACAGAACATCCAATCCTGCCTAGGTAAAGTTCCAGCTAAACGGGAACAAATACCATTCTGGTTGGCACAGAAAATTACCCAAATAGAGGCGGTGTTTCCTGACACCACCCCATTAGAAAAACACAGGATTCTGACTATATGTCTCCCAATGGGAATCGCACCACACATTGAGGACTGTGACACTTGGGGTACAGTCTTTGCTTCCATCTATACAAAAACGCACGGTGTTCCATCCATTTCGGTGATACCAGATGTGCTAAAACAAATTCAAGATGAATACGGTCCAGAACCTGCTTTAACTCTTGGTATGAAATTACTGAAAGACTTCAAGCAGGTCTCGGCTATATTACTAGCCAACATAAAGGGTGAAGCAGCAAACGTGGCGATCCGCCAGAGGTTAAAAGAGACAGATATAGCAGACCAACCAGCTGAAATTGCCAGAATCATAGAAAAATCCTATGAAGAACTAGGCAGAGATAGTCTAGGTGGAATACCAGTAAAACCGCAACTGACTACAAGTCCAGAAAAAATATTTTTTAATAATAATTCACCAAAAAAGAACTGGGATGGAAATAAACAATCCAATCCTAAAGAAAAGAAATTCCAGTCCAGAGGAAGGTCTCCTAGGCGAAGAGAGAAATCTACGAACCCGAGACAAAGGTCACCTCAGAGTGAACCCTCTGGGAATAGATATAACCTTAGAAATAGGGATAATATTAAAAAACCTGATAGATATCAAGACATTGATACACGTCCGTCTCAATCTTTTCAGAATTCCTCGCAGAAATCGGAAAGAAGAGGACGATCAGAAGAGCACGCCAAGTCCAAAGACAAGGAACCTGCTCAACTGAAAAAGAAATCACAATTTCCAAAAAAGAAGGTAGCCAGTATCAAGGTAGTTAACAATGCCGAGAATACTGAGGACACAACTGAAAAACGGAGAATGGGCTCAGACAATGCTAGACAGCGCAGCAGAGGTGAGCATAGCTCGCAAAGTCCTTATGAATCATCTGGAGACAGTGGACACGAATGAATACCTTCAAGTGGAAACTGCAGATACCAGAGTTAGCAAGCCCCACAAAATATACGAGATAACATTACGTATAGAGGGAGATAAGACTAGGAAAATAAGGGGACTATTTTGGGATAACCTATCCAAGGGCTATGACATCCTTCTAGCTGAAAAAGACTGGCCACCGGAGTTTGTCAGGGAGTGCCCTCATGGCGAAGAAGTAATTATGCCTGCCTTCTCGAATCAAATACCGATTCATAAAAAATATACACTTGCTAGAAAGTGGGCAGTGGCCTTAGCACCTGCTTTATATAAAAATCATGTAGGATGGGATGAGGATTCTCCTCCTCACAAAATCCAGTTAAAATCACAACCTACTGCACAAAGGCAGTACCCAATTAAGCAAGAAGCTAAAAAACAAGTAAATGAAATACTAGATCAGCTAGAATACCAGGGGGTGATTGAAACTTGCACCTCACAAATGAACAATCCTTTGTTTCCGGTCTCCAAACCAGACAATTCGTACCGTCTAGTTTTGGATTACCGACACCTTAACACATGTTGCAAAACTTTTGCAGTGCAAAACTCACACAGTGCTGCACTAATGAATAACATAGTGCGCAAAAAATACAAAACAACCTTGGACATCTCCAACGGATTCTTTTGTCAAAACATAGCACCAGAGAGCAGATATTTAACTGCATTTTCAGTAAATGGCACTCAAAAACAATTCTGTCGGTTAGCCCAGGGGTACAAGAACAGCCCGGGGGTATTCTCAGCAAGAGTAACAGAATTACTACAACTATATGATGATGAAGCATTATCTTATGTCGATGACATTTACTTAACAGATGATGACTTGGAAACTCACTTGAAAAGAGTGAACACCATAATACTTGGTTTCGCTGCAGAGGGTTACAAATTCAACTTCAAAAAGTCCAGAATTGCCCATCTGAAAATCCAGTACGGAGGATATGAATTATCAAGTATTGCCTGGTTAACAGTCTTTTAAGAACTAGAAGAATTAAAAAATTTAAAATATGAAAAAACGTATCCTCTGTAGTGTAGCTCCTATTTTCCCAATAGGCTCTGCGCATTGGAATAGTGCCTACAGCAGTAAAGGCCTAGGCCAGACGTTAACTAGGTCTACTACTGTCGATACTAGACTTAATTTTTGGGTTTGGTCGAGATCCTGAAATATCCACACCAAATCAAGATCTCCTTGAGTGACTTTGCAAAACCAAACTCATTTGCTGATGATTGGGACTTTGAAAGTATAAACAATATGATGTCTGACTTAGTAATGTCTGCTAAATTTACAAAACATGATTATTTGCAGGGTTCTACAAATTATGACAGCATGTACTGCTATAACCATTATGGTAACCATTTCTTGCATAAATCTGCACAACCTAGAAATGTTTTAAATTTTAATCAATGGGAACATTGTGCTACACCTCCAAAAGGGAGCTCTAGAACCGTGTATGGCAAATATTCATATTTTTCAGGTTTTAACATAACTAATGCTGAAACATTTTATTACAAATTGTCAAACAAGACAGGGATGAAAACCATGATAACCAACACAAAATTGATATATTCAGATTCTTTCTTTGAAAAAATGAATACTTTTGGATTTGATTATTGGGACAAACATGTTGATTTGAAAAGTGTTTGGGGTACAAAAGAATGGCAAGTACAGGGTATAGAAGCTTTGTTTAGAGCCTGCATGATCCCAGAACAAATGATATTTTTAAATGACACCGTTCAACAAACCACCTGTCTCGGCTTAGCCAAAATCAAAGATTTAAATAACCTGTCTATTCCAAAGCCAACAATGTTTAGCAATAACTCTGAAACAGATGATGAAATAGACATAAACCATATACTTAACCAAAACAGAACACATCCTGATTGGAAACAATGGTTGATCTGGCCCACAGATACAAATAACTGTCAAGATAGATTCCTGAATAAAACACAGGGTTTCAAAATGAACAGGCCAGACCCTAGATATCCCCAAAGACATCACCCAGGGATAATAACAACCTACAGTGTGGGCAAATTATGCCTTCAATGGCTACAAACTTCCACACTGCCTGAAATTAAGCAACACCTAACTTTACTTACTGATGGTGCTGACTTGCGTGATTTCATAATGGGACCACGCAAACAGCGTCAAAAGCGTTTCATAGCAGCCTCTGTATATGCAGCATACAATGAGGCCTGGAAGGTTACTCAAATTGAGACAGCAGAAAGAATACGGGAAATTGACCGTATTAATTTGGAAAAATCACTTTCTGTAGTGGACAATGGGTTAATGACTGTCCTCCAGAATTTTTTCATTGGACAGCATTGTGTCTTCAGCAATCGATATATTATCGCAAGACTTACTGTTATTACAACATGGTCAGTCACAATTGCGTTCTATTGTACAGCTTGGCTGGACGTTACAAAATCTGCGTTCAGGCTATGTGCCTTGGCGTTTAATCAACACAACGTCACTATTCCAAATCTTTAACCTTACTGATAGACAAATCGGTATGGCTCAGAAGGGTGCTGATTATACAATCTTGAGCATTGAAAAACTAGAAAGATTACCGTTGACAATGTCAGAACGACCTGTCAGTGAATGGATAATCCACGGAATCATAAATATTCCAATCTCAACCTTCAGGTTTCAATACTGCCAAAAATATATACAGGCTGGCATGTACGAGAAATTGGGAAAGGGGTACCTTAAAACAACATGGAACCTGCCCTATTCACATGCATGTGTCAGTAACAAAGGACAGAAAGTGTTTCTTAGTGGCAACAATTGTGCTATGTCACTAAGCGGCACGCTTCTGTGTAACGGTATTAGTTTGCACGGAGGCTGTGAAGGGAATTCATACAACCTTTCATGTCACCAGCAAGGCGCACCTGCAACTGAAATAGAACCATTCTTTCAAAGACTCTATAATGGGAGTTACATTCTTATTGTAGACCGCAGATGCTGTAGTCTTATGCCCGGGACTCCTTATCTCGTCACTACGACGGCGAAGGTCAAGTGCTGTGGACGTTCTTTGTTTCCCAGCTCCTTTCCAGACAGGGAGGCAAGGGCATGGCCCGGTTTGAAAATTACTTCTATTCGAATAGACACTTTAAGCAGAATGAAAACAGTGCTTCTTCAGACGCCTACAAGGCTCACGTCATCTAAAGAAACGTATGATCTACAAGTCGCAAGGACGACTGCAGAGATACATACATTATTATCAACTAATTCCCCCGTACATTTCGCGGAAATCCTGAGCGAAATCTTAAATATTTCTGATACCACTGGGGTCTCAAAGGTATTTAAGACAGTATTTTCGATGGCATTAACACCATTCAAAGCCATACTGGGTATTTTTCCAGACTTCGTCCATTCGATTTTTGGCGGACTTCCCCTGATCCTAGGACTAATTGCAGGAATCCTATTCCTAGTCCTTATTTTTCGTTATGGCAACCCATGTCACAGATCAAACTCTCGCGACAATGGAAGATACGATCCTAGCCATTGGATACCGGGACCGGATATCAAAAATCCTGGGACTATCCCGGCTTAGAGACCTAAACATGACTTGGTTTCTATCATTTCGACCAATGTGGCAAAGGTGTGTTTTACCTGTACTAAGGTGTCTGCTATGCGGAGAAGAATGCGTGTTAGACACCTGTCTGACGCTACAATCGGATGCGCCGGTGGATGCAGATACACTGTTGGTTCCTACCAAGGTTCACGCACTGTGCTGCCCTCAAAGGCTGCCAATTCTGATGACGGCATTCCTGGAATCTTCACCACTGCGATTGAAGAGTAGTGAAGTTCAAGATGAAAGCAGCATCGAACAGGTACGACCTTCTGTCAGCAATGCAAATCAGAATGTCAATGGAGACAATCATGCGCATGAATGCATGGTTACCCCTATTTCCGACTTAGAGGAACTTTCCCATGAAGCTGTTGACAGTTTTTTCGAAAGCCTGAATGATATGATGTTCTCTCCGGAACAGAAATAGAGACTTTTGAGTAAACTCGCACACGGCGTTCCCTGAATTCGGCCTTCAACTTTAAAAATAAAGTCACATGAACAATTACAATCCAGTTCACGGACAGCAACTTTTTTCAGCAAGCCCCTAAAATATTTTTCTATATATTTTTTCCCGGGACACTGATTTTCGGCTTAAAGTAAGAAACTATTCCTAGAGAACTAAGATTTCTATTTTTTTAGATACTTTATAGACTTTATATAGACTTTAGCTGCCCGCTGGTATGTTCGCAATAGATTTTATGTGATGAAATGGTTTCGACTTTTTTCTGTATAGCCATATTAAGAGCCATTTCATGTGTATTTCTCATATACCGACAAGCAATAATGCATAACAATGCGTGTTTACTTTTGCATTTAATTCATAGCTTAAGTGCATACAATATATATGACTGCAATTTTTCAGTATATTTGAAAATTTCGAAATGCATTTATGTATTTTGGGGTGGTAAGGTATACACTATACTCTATAGTATGTTGTACTATGTTATACTATGCATAGATTAGTAGATATGACCATAGTTAGCGTGGAGTGGGTGTCGTGTATTTCTATAGGTTCTGATTCGATCCCCCTATTCCTGACCCTATTCTGGTTAAACTTACTAGCTAGTTAACTAACAGTCAGCCCATGAGGCAAGAAAACCCCCATGATGCAGATACCGTTATCTGACGCAGTCACACTACGGCACAGGAACGTGTTATCTGATTAGGTCATAACGCTTGAGATCTAATTAGACAAGCGACATTCCTCCAGCCCCTGATAAGGCATACGACGTTCTCATAACAAATCAAACCTATGACAACCTGGATAATCCGTGCGGCCATTGTTTTGATTTCACAGAGAACTTTAGTAAAGAATGTGCTAACGAGCAAGTCGTATGACATCTTTATTGACGTACCTATGTCCATCCTTACGTCAATCTCGGCACCTTTAAGGTATAAATATTGCCGACCTTGCCCTATGCAAACACACGCGTGGTGACAAGACGGAGCAGCCATACTTGCCGAAGCCGAGAGCAGAAGCAGACCCCGCAGGCAGCAGCCCCGCCTTCCTGACGCGCTGAGAGACGCGCTGCTATCTCAAGCCGAGAGACCCAGCACCGGCGCTTCTGGGCAGCCCTCGCAGGCAGCCTGGAATATCGAGAGCAGAGAAAGAGATACCATTCCTCATTCATCCTAAATTCCAGGTACAGAACTGAATAACCCCTCCTAGAGAATTCTTTAGTTATTCACTTGGCAAAAACAAACTTAAACTAAACTGTAACTTTCTATTCCCGCCCACGCATTAGACTTAGGTCAGGTACACGGGGTAGGCGTATTTAGAAACACCAGTTGAGTACGTTTAGTCAAATGTATATGTGTATGTAAATATATTTTAATCATTTTAAACATCATATGGCTCAGAAACCATATCAATGTTTTTACAGTATTATTTTATACTATTGCTTCTAATGTATGCACTTTACTTAACTATAAGTATTGCAATAATATCGATCCATTTCTCTTGTACGAGAAAAGAGACTGATCAATAAATAACATCTTTTATTGAACACGCCCGTCTCTTCCTTTTCTCTACATTCTGATGAGACTAAGAATGCACGTACTGACTGAGTAAAATAATTGCCTTGTGCTCACACGACTCTCGAGATTGACTCTTGATTAGGGGAGAGCAAAGTTGTCATGTTCTATGGTTGTCAGAAACTAAATCCCTTCTTGTCTAATCAGGGGAGTTAATCCTTCCTTGAACATTCGAGAAAGTTTCTAGCGAACTCTGAGCTTAGCTGGCAAACCCAAAAATTAAGTCTAGTATCGACAGTAGTAGACCTAGTTAACGTCTGGCCTAGGCCTTTACTGCTGTAGGCACTATTCCAATGCGCAGAGCCTATTGGGAAAATAGGAGCTACACTACAGTGGTAGCTGTCAGGCATTTTGTGGTGCCTGCCACGTGGTGCAGGGAAATGCGGTGCAAACACCTTTAACATTGCGGACGGCGCTGCAGCCCCCAGCACTGCCTGCAATGGTAAATGCCCAGGATGCGCCCGTCAGTTTGGCGGGCGCATCCTGATGGGGGCTGGTAGCATTGGGACCACTGCATGTCTTGCGGGTGGAACCAATCACCGCTACAGTGGCGGGCGGACAAAGTCCACCCGTCCTCGTAATCAGACCCATAGTTATGTGTACATTAGTATGTGTAGAGTTATTTTATTTGTTTTAAGTCTAATATATAGGCCTTCATTATGACCTTTTTTGAAAGTTTCCGACATTAGGTCTGAGGCTTTCTGACTCAAAGCATTGTTTTCACTTACGACCGTCTGATCATAATACTGCCGGTCTAAAGTGAAACGGGACGCTTATTCACGCTGGCTTTCGACTGGCTCCAGGAACCTTTTGGCCAATCTGAACTGGCATGTAATTTATGTGTTTGGCGATTTACGATGCACTGCTTCTGGTAGTGTTTTTTTAATATCCTGCTTTCACACATGGAAAGCATGTTTGAAACCTTCTTCACCTTACGGCCTACGGTTGGTGTCTAATGTGATATCTAGGATGCCCACTTGTTTATCCCTGCTTTGTGTGGCAAGTACCCTGTATACACGGTGCATGGATGAACTCCACGTCCTATTTCCGTATGTGTGCTTGAGCTATGACCAGTTTATGGCTGTGGCACATATTCCTATAGTGGAATTTGAGAATGCGACCACACCACACCATGGGGGTCATTAGGATGCCCGCTATCCTTTCGGGGATTGGGACCACCCGCCATAAGGGCGGGGGTCCGTGTGGGCAATTAGGATACACCAGCCACAGTGGCGGGCGCATCCTGCATCCTGCATTCCTGGCATTGTGGCGGGTGTGCACTCAGCACCGCCCGCCACAATGCCAGGAAGGCATGTTGTGCACTCCCATGCACAACATGGCAGGCACCGCGCGGTGCCTGCTATGTTGTGCATGACTCCATGCTACATGCTCACCTGAGGCGGAAAGCCAGGTGAAAGTTCACTTGTTTGTTCACTTAAAAATTGTGCACCTGAGGCGGAAAGCTGGGTGATAGTTTGTCTGTCACTATTTTAAAAATTCCTTTCGTTTCTCAACCATTTTAATTTGCGCCGCATTCTGTATTTTACCTGTGACTCTTGACACCCTTAAAATCCGCAATAGCCTGCACTGTCCCCTCCGAGCTAACACAGACGATTAGGTGCTGTGGCCGGAGACGCACGATCAGTTTCCCCCACGGACAGATTGAGGAACTACAAGTCCCAGCGCTCTAGCGCTGCAGACGGGACTATAAAGGAAGATGGCCATCGCTTCGCGCAGCTGACGCGAGCAGCGGGTGCGCAGATGTCGTGCCGAAGTCAAGCCAAAGTCCAGCCCGTCTGCGCCCGTCCGCGCTAAGGACAAGCCAGGGGCAGCCCAAACTGCACAGGTCTCTATTACAGGTCAGATATCCATAGATCATATACTATCTCTGAATATCACATCTAAGGACTGCCACCAGGCTATTAATGTCGATAAGTGGGCAGGCCCCGCTAGCTGTTTGTATTGTAAACAAAATTTAGAACCCTACCTAAGACCGTCAAAGAAGGCCATACGTAGATTTTTAAATGGGGTGCTTATTAATGCCCGCTCCATGTGTAAGAATGCTCTTCACATATATGATCTCATTTCAGAAAATGATCTGGACTGTTTATTTGTCACAGAAACATGGCTCAGAGACTGGTCTAATCCTGATGTAGTTCAGGCTTTGCCTCCTGGCTTCCTCATACAGAGATTGGACAGACCCTCTCAGCGAGGAGGAGGATTCGTTATTATCCATCGAGACACCCTCTAATGTACCACTATGGAACTACCGGATATAAAAGGAGCAGAATGCCTTGGTTTTAGTTTTCAGGCCCACGACTCATTTACCTTTTCTGGGGCACTGATATATCGCCCCCCTGGACAAGCGATTTATTTTTTAGAAAGTGTGGGTGAAGTTCTAATGAACTTAACTCTCAAATCGGCCAATTTTACTCCATTAGGTGATCTAAACCTCCATCTGGATAGCATCAGTGACCCTAATGCGTTATGCTTCAAAGAGATCTTACATGTTTTGGGGCTGACGATATTAACAACGGAACCCACACATAAAGCTGGGCATATCCTAGACTGCATCAGCTCTAATTTAAACACTATGAAGGTTGAATCCCCTTTGACTCTAACTTGGTGGGACCATAAATTTATCGCCTTTAGCCTTGGAACCGATGGAAAAAATGTAATGAAGACAGCTAGGTCAGGCAAGGAGACGCCTACCCCACGCTGGGGGAAAATTATAGAGAATCCAGATCTTAATAGCTGGGTGAAGGAGGGCAGACCATCTTTGCTTGGGGATGTGACACTTGATAACCAAAGCTATGAGGGGTGGATGAGGACCATCGGGGAAAGAATGAAATCTCGGGGGACATAAAAGCAGAAATCAAGACAAGGGAAAACATCCACTCCCTGGTTTACCAGTTCATTAAAAGAAACACTACGAAAAGTGAGAATACTAGAGCGGAGATGGCGCAGACATTACAATAGTAACCATCAGGAGACTTATAAAATGGCTAGGAGAAACTATCACGCGTTGATTTAAACGCGCAAAAGCGACCTATTTCACTAATCTGATTGAAACCTCACAAAATAAGCAAAAGGAAATTTACCAAATTGTTAATAGTTTTAGAAACCCAAAAACCTCTCTCAAGAAATTCCGCCATCTCAGACCTTTTGCAATGAGATAGCAACTTTCTTCGACCAGAAAATAATCAATCTTACTAAAGATTTCCCTCAGGTCAATCTGGAGGGGTTAGAGCCAAGACTTAATATTCAAAACAAAGAGCCTCATTCAGTAGGTTGGGAAACCTTTGCCATGATTAGTCTGGAAGAGTCCTCCCAAGCCATTTCTACAATCAAGTCAGGATCACCATTTGATCCTTGCCCCCCTGCGTTGCTAAATGTTTAAAGGAGGAGGTCAACCCTGTGATCAATTCAATTCTAAATTCATCATTTCAAACAGGGGAGATTCCAGCATGTTGGAAAGTCGCAGCTGTTAGACCATTACAGAAAAAAGCTTTACGGGACCCCACAGTTCTCTCTAATTTACGGCCCATCTCATTACTCCCAGCGATATCTAAACTTGCGGAAGCTTTTGTTAACAAGCAGCTCTCGGCCTATCTGGAGGAGAATGATATTCTTCATCCAAATCAAGCGGGCTTCAGAGCTCATCACTCCACAGAATCCACACTTCTGTCCACTACAGAGACCATAGGAGCTGCATTGGATCAGGGCAAGAGGGCAGTCCTGATCCTATTAGATTTATCTGCAGCGTTTGACACGGTGTCCCATGCTATCCTATTACATCGCCTGGCCAATGCAGGCATAGCGGGCACCGTGTTAAAGTAGTTTAAAAACTTTCTGATGCACAGAAGGCAGATTACTATGCAGAGCCAGTTCTGTTCTGAAGAGAAGGTGGTCCGGTCGGGGGTGCCTCAGGGCTCAAGTCTGAGCCCTACTTTATTCAACCTGTATATGGTCCCCCTGATAGATCTTATCTCCTCCTTTAACATCAGTTCCATAGCGTATGCCGACGACCCTCAATTAGTTCTCATCCTAGATGAAGATTTGGGAAAAGCTGAACTAATTCTGAAAGAGTGGCTGACGGCAACCTTTGCATGGATGAACAACAATCATCTTAAATGTAATTCTGCCAAAAAAGAAATCCTACCGTTTGGTCAAAATAACATTTTCTCCCCTCATACCTGTTGGCCAAAAGAAGCAGAAGCCCCGCCAAACACCATCACGACAGCACGCAATCTAGGAATAAAATTTGATGAGACCCTCTCTTTTAAACAGCAGGCTAGAGAAGTCGCTGGCCTATGTTTTAACACCATAAAGGGCCTCAGAAAATGTTTCGATCTTTTGCCCCTGTCAGCTCGATGTACTGTCGCAGTGGCGTTAATTACATCCAAAATAGATTATTGCAACAGCCTTTATGCAGGGGCAAATAAATCTGCCCTGTATAAACTGTAGATGGTTCAAAATGCGGCAGCAAGGCTGGTCCTTAGATGGCCAAGAAAATCCTCGGCCGCGCTGGACGCACTCCATTGGCTGCCCATCCAGAAGCGCATCCTGTATAAGGTCCTTAGGATCACCTTTAGGGCCTTTCACAAGTATGGCCCACGATATCTGTATAACAAATTTAACAGATACCATCCCACTCGAGAACTTCGATCAGCAACAGCCAATCTGATGACTGTTCCAAAATTTAGATTAGCAACAAAAGGAGGAAAAACCCTGGCAGTAATAGGCGCTAAGGCATGGAACAAATTGCCTCATCAACTTCGTGCAATTACCTCCAAACACAAGTTCAGGAAACTTCTTAAAACTTGGATTTACAGCCTAGCAGACTCTGTTTGTAAAACACTGGTTTAAATCCCTTTCTTAATGTATGAACACAACAAATGCCACCATCTTTCAGCTAACGAGTCTAAGCGCCATGATGCTCCTTGGAGTGGCAGTGCGCTATATAAATCTCCCTCACATCACACATCACATTGTGCATGGAACTGCTGGGGGGTACCATATGTACCCCCCATGTGCCACCCCCCAACATCCTGGGGGCCCACAACGGGCCCCCAAACACAAACACCGCATGCCTTTCCGTGGCGGCAACGCAGCCAAGGAAAGGCACCCTAACGCCTGCATCCTGATATGAATGGCGGTGTGTAGCAGACACCGCCACCATATGAAACCCTTTTCCACCCGGTCAATTAATTGACCAGGTGGAAAAGCGGCGGACGGTCTTCCCGTCCGCGCGGTCCCCCCCACCATACTAATGTGGCAGGGGGAAATGGGTGGCGGGCGGGGTAGGATGTAGGGCGGATCGCCACCGCCATGCGGGCGGTAGCGATCCGCCCTACATCCTAATGGGCCCCCATGTGTGCTCTTATCGTAATCAGTTGGTCGGTACTGCCGTTTGGAGGTTGGCCGGTCAAGTTTCCGCTATGGTGCCGTACACCATAACAAGTCCTCTAATGTTATTAATATATTTACGTGGAGGACGTATTTAATTTTTAACTGGTTTTATTTTTCCTGATCTTCTGTTCCAGGGACGATGTGCTTACAATTTTTTCAATTAAATGTGTATTTTATTTTTATAAATATTTCACATTTTCTTTTTTTTATGCTTTCCTGAAGCATTTCTTTCTGTTGATCTACTTTTAATGTTTTTTTTATCTATGAATGATTAGATATTTAGCTTTAATTTTTCTCAGTTCTATTTACCCTTACTTTTTTGCAAATTACAAATAAAATAACAGCGGAAATAGTGGGCGCCCATGCCTTATGCTACAAGGGAGAGCAAAAAAGGTGAATGAGTAGCACCCACAGGTCACTCAGGCCACAGTAGCACTTTTTATTCACTATTCTTTAAGCAAAGTACGAGTCCCTTAGGTCCATGATATCCATTATCCATAAAGGTATGTCCGATTTATACGTTTTAACCCCTTCTTGCTTTCAAGAGAGACAACCACATTCTCATCCTCATCATTCTGTGTCTCCAACTGTAGATGGGAGTTTGTCCTAACATGATTAGCTGAAGTGTGATTATGTATTAACCCTAGCTTTGGTTGTTAATATTTATGTAATATAGACCTTCAGTTTATTGTGCAAAACCTCCACCGTGATCTTTATATCTGCATTTATGATTGATTTTGGTTTGTATTTTGCCAATTGAAGTGGGTCACAAACAGGTTCTGTAAATGAAGGGGTTTTCACATAGACATATGTCTTTTTAAATGTCGCCCTACCAAAATATTGATTTATAAATATCGTGACTCAGAAATCATGACGTTAAGAATATTGTGTTTAAGAATATCGGTTATAAAACAAGAAATATTTTAAATAGATTTTTTTTTCTTAAATTAAAAAATGTGCTTGTTTTAAAAAATGTCTTTTTAAAATTTGTGTTATGTATTTTAGTATATATTTTAAAGGTATGTGTTTTCTATAATAATTGTTTACGTTTTTTAACATATGTGTTACATTTTTAGTAGTTATCAAATGTTTTTTAATTAGTTTTGCTTTTTTTATTTCCATAGCACGTAGTGGGTTTATAGTTGAGTAGTTTTGGAATTAATTTAATTTATATAAATGAATGCTTATATTGTATTTGTTATTAATTATTTAATTTAGATTTTATAGTGTTAATTGTGTGAAGTATTAAAAAAATTATTATGAATTGTTTTTTTAATTATTATTTAATTTCAAGGTGGTTTTTGTAATTGTTGAAATTTTTTAGATGCATGATTGTGTGGTTTCTAGGGGTAAAGTGCGTGAAGCACTTTATTTTTCATTCATTAATAATAAGTTCATAATTAATAATAACTAATTTGCAAATTAGATTTGTTAATTGTGTTAGTTTTTTTAGGTGTTTGTGGGGTTCATATGGGCTAAAGCGTGGTAAGTAATTTAAGTATTTTAAAATAATATTTAGTTTATTTATATTAATTAATTAATATTTATTTAGGGATATCGTTTATAATTTTGTTTGCATATTACTTTTATACGGGTAAAGGTTTTGAAGTATATTTTACTTAATTAACAATCACTATTTGAAAACTATTTGCGTTATTAGAATTGTTTTTAATTGTGTACGTTTTTTTACAGTTTCATTTTAGCTCTGATTTTTCATGTTTATAAGTGTGTAAAGTGTGGGCATTTTCATAATTGTAATTATTTTTTAGTTTTTTTAGGTGTTGGTTGTGGGGTTCATATGGGCTAAAGCGTGGTAAGTAATTTAAGTATTTTAAAATAATATTTAGTTTATTTATATTAATTAATTCATATTTATTTAGGGATATCGTTTATAATTTTGTTGTTTGCATATTACTTTTATACGGGTAAAGGTTTTGAAGTATATTTTACTTAATTAACAATCACTATTTGAAAACTATTTGCGTTATTAGAATTGTTTTTAATTGTGTACGTTTTTTTACAGTTTCATTTTAGCTCTGATTTTTCACGTTTATAAGTGTGTAAAGTGTGGGCATTTTCATCATTGTAATAATTTTTTAATTGTTTCATTTATAATATTGCTTTAATTGTTAATTACCTATGGCATTAGGTGAGTACATCTTATCCTTAATTTAGATGTAGGTTTTCAATTTCGTGGTGTTATAGGGTAGGAAATAAAAATAAGTAAATTTACATAATAATTAATTTCTTTCTAAAAATGAATTTGAAATCAAAATCAAAATATTTAATATAATTTTGGTAGGTATGGGTCATATGCATTTATCATTACGATATTTTTTGTTCAATATGTTATATTAAAAATATTTTTAATTTAATTTGCATTTCTAATTAGTATTTCTTTTTTATATACTTTATTTTTTTAAATCAGTTTCATGTTAACATTTCTGTTTTGTACTGACAAGTGAGAATCTTAATTCTATTAATTGATTTAAATTGGAATAGTAAATTTTACCACGCTACTATCTAACACTTTCCCTACTGTTGCACTCACTGGAGTTGAAATAATAATGTTTGCGTCTCTGCTAACCAACACTTTTACAACTTTTGCATTAATTTGGGTGGGAATATTCATTTTTACCTGTCCACTATCAAACACTTTCCCATCTGTTTCACTCATTGGATTTGCAATGGTAATTTTTAGCCCTCTTCTATTTAACACTTTCCTTACTGTTACACTCATTGCAGTGTGAAGATTAATTTTGACCCCTTCTATAGACGACACTTTCCCATCTGTTACAATTATTGGAGTGGGAATAGTGCATTTTATCCTTAGCCTATACAACATTTACATTACTGTTGCACTCATTCTAGTGTTAAATTGTACATTTTACCCTGCCACTATCCAACACTTCCACCACTGTTGCACTAACTGTAGTGTGAATAGTAATTTGTTCTCTTCCAATATCCATCACTTTGCCAAATTTTGCACTCATTGGATTGTGAATAGTTATTTTGTTTACCTGTACGCTATCTAACGCTTTCCCTACTGTTACACTTACTGGAGTGTGAACAGTAATTTTTACTCCTAGGCTATAGAACACTTTCACTATAGTTGCACTTACTGGAGTGGGAATAGTAATTTTAACTGCATCGCTATTTAACATTTTCCCTAATGTTGCACTGACTGCAGTACTAGATGTAAGTTAAAAGATTTTTAAATAGTTACATTTGTTTGATTTTTAATAAAATATTACATTTTTTGCAATTTTAAGTTATTGCTATCTATAAATATACATACATGTGTGTTTATATTTTTAAAAATGTAAAGTAAATATCTAAATATTTTTTATTATGTATGTTTGAATAACTTTTTTATTAAGTTTATTTGGTATATTTCTTAAAATGTATATTACATTTACTTTTCGATCAATACAAAATTCTAGATTTTAATATATACAATTGATTTTACACTCACACACACATATATACATGTTTTTTTTATTTTATATATATATATATATATATATATATATATATATATATATATATATATATATATATTTTTTGTATAACTCTCTTTTTAACTTCAATTGATTTTATTGTCAATTTTTGGGTACTGACCTGTTAAAGTATAGGTAATTAATATTGTTGCATTCTATATTTTTTAAACTATATTATTTCCATCTATGTTTTTGAAATCAATATTTTGATAGTCATCAAAATAATGAAATAAACCCCATACTGAATAACACAAGAGGAGCTGTGATGCTTGATATACACAGTATCAGTTTAATTAACAAAAGGCATTATGATGTTAAGTGATTTTGTTGAATTCAATTGGAAAACTGTTGTCTCCCGTAGCCTTCACAATTGTCATCCTGTAAATGACCTGTGCAATTTTTTGAATCTCCTGTTTTGTGGAAGAATGTTCCGGCATATTTAAGGAGGCAAGTGTCCTGTTAAAATTTCCATTATCCTGCAATATGAGTGGCACATCACATGTGGATTTGATTGTCATTATTATTGTATGTGACTGTGCCTGACGTAACTGCGCATCAAATCAGCATTCAGCCTTTATCCTTTCTTTACATAACTTTACTTTAAGAAAAAAACAAGTTTCTCTTATTTCTCCTTGTAATAAGGGATTATATTGATCATGGTGAGGAGAAATTATATATGTGCGGGGGTGTTGGTGAAGTGTTATGTGCCGTAGTTAGGCAAATTATCATGCCCGTTAACCACTTGCATTGTTTCACCCAACAGTGCTTGAAGGCTGCTGAGTTTCTCCTCAAATTTCTTCTTAGGAATTACTTTCTGTCTGTCCAGAGAGCACGCTTTAGAGGAAACTGATACAGCATTTGCATACCAAATTGCATCTCAGTTAGTGGCACAACCGATGCTTCTCCTCTGGGGCCTTGTACTGTGTTGTGTTCATAAGCCAGGGCTCCTGGTGGTTTTGCAGGAGACAGAGGTCAAGGTACAGCAACACACAGACTTTGTCAGATGTATGCTTCAGTACAAATGAGGTAGTCCATAGATCTTGTTTTTCAGAAAAAAATGATTACATTAAATACTGCACTGCATAAATATTGTGTATGCAATATTTTCACACAGATATAAGGTGTCCAACATTATCCGAATCAAGAATACTGATTTTGAGGTAAGTAATACAGTTGTTAGTATTATTACATGTATTACTATATTTTACAGAAATATCAAAGTTAAGAATATTCTCCTTAAATTGGTTCTTTCTTTTTTAATATGTTAGCTTATTTTATCTGTTATCAAATGTGCGTTTAATTGGATCTCTTTTATTATTGTTTTTAAAATGTCATTAATTTTTTGAAATAACATTTGTATATTTGTTAATTTAGATTATCCTATTTGTTGTGCCTTTCATAAGCATTTATGGTGGTAATAAAATAAATTATAATTCATCAGCAAACAATTAATATATATTTTAGAAATATAACTCATTAATTGTTGATTCTATAATTAGATGTCTTTTCTGATGTAAGAGTATGGAGCAGCATATGTTTTGTTTGTGTACAGACAGTGAAGGAAATTAATGAATTATAATTAATTATTAGGTTTTGGTTTTTATTACTTCTTTATTTGAGAAAGATGTAAGGCAATTGTAAATGCAATTTTAGCACTATGGTATGGCAGTCAGATAATCACCCCGATCAGCATGGTAGTGAGAAAATACCACCCGCAAGGGCCACGGCATAACCACCAGTTCAATTAGAATTTTCCGCATTTCAAATCCGACCACGGCTCTACGATCCTGGCCATTAACATCGTGGCGGTTGTTGCTGCCAGCAGCATTGTTGCGATGTCAAAAGGACCATGTCCTGTATTTCCCTGCACTGTGTGGCAGGCACTGCACAGTCCCTGCCACCTGGTATAGGGACATGTAGGGGGTCCCCAGTGTACCCACACACCCCCAACATATTGGGGGCCCGCAATGGGCCCACGGAACCTGTCTCTGGCAACCTTTCAAGGGCGGTTCCGACGCAGATGAAAGGCTGGCTTCCGCCGGCATCATAATTTGGTAGGCGTAGGCTGGCCCTGCACCGTTTCTTTTTGCGCTGTCCAGCTCTGCCCAGCAGGCAAGCGTGAGTACTTCTACCGGTGGAAAAGTTGTGGGAGGGATTTATCACCTCCTTGGTCATCACCACAATGCTAATGCGACCGGCAGTTTTACTGGGTTCATTTGCAGGCGGATGGCGGCTGCCGGAACGGCGGGTCCCACCGCCAACCAGCGGCGGACATCCTTCTGCCATCCTTCTAGACCCCTATGTTATAGCTGAGTGGTTACTGTTGTGCAGTGGTATATGATGTTTAGTAAAATATTTGTGATTAAATAATTTATTTGTTGTTTATTAATATTAATTTTACAATATGTTATTTCTGGTTTGTCTGATTTGCATGTTTTAACCCTGTGAATGAATGTATTTTTAATAATTAAATAGAATGTTAATTTATAATAAATAATAAAATGTTAAACATCGATGCTTAATATGTACTTGAGATAATATTTATTTGATATCATTGGTGTGACTTTTGGCATTTGTATGAATAAGGGAAATTAAGTAAATTGTTTATTTAATGTATATATTTATATATTAATAAATAGTGTTTAACTGACAATTATGAAAAGAGCACAGAATATTATCTTAATTATATATATTATTTTTGGTTGGAAATATTATTCTATTCTTTATTGGTATGTATGTGAATAATTAGAAATAGTCTGTTAAATTATTTATTGTTATTAATATGTTCATATATTTAAATATAAAAAAACATGTGTACATTATATTATTTGAATACTTTACTTGGGATGTTTGTCCTGTACTTTCTATAACTAAAGGGTATACATTTTTAGAAGTAATAATACATTTATTAATAGTCATTTGGTTTTTTACCATTTAATTTTTTGTTAGTGCATTTTTTGATTGTGTTCTTGCTTTTTGAATGTAAATAACATCTGTTCTGATTAGGATTGCATTTGGAAGACTGTACTACCACCATTGTGGAAAGAATGTGACCCTCTGACAGGTAGTCAGTCGTCCCACCCACCAAATTTGTAATC
The DNA here is from genome assembly GCF_964261635.1 of Lissotriton helveticus. Taxonomy (NCBI): domain Eukaryota; kingdom Metazoa; phylum Chordata; class Amphibia; order Caudata; family Salamandridae; genus Lissotriton; species Lissotriton helveticus. The sequence goes on along the minus strand of NC_136067.1, from coordinate 1,772,329,453 downwards.
CGACTGCCTTTGAGTCATTTGTTAACATGTCTATTTTATAAAGGCTTGTGCTGCAGCCAGGAAAAGGCCTGCATCACAAGCTTAAATCCTAAGAGGCATGTTTTTAAACATCCATGCAGCCCATGGCAGGCACGGCATGCAAGTATGTTTAGGTGGTGCACCATGGAAGGATTCCACCATTGCGTAGGTCTATGGGTGGCAGATCCCCTGATCGTGACCCAAACAAAAAACTTTCTACCAGTTTTTTTAAATTCAGAATACGCTACGTGAAATGGTTGGGGGAATGTTGCCTCGTAATCCATTGTGGTGGAATGCAATCAGACCAAACATCGGGCTCCTTGAGGATATTGGAAGATGTTGCTTGCTTCATCCTTTTTGCAATTCCATCGGACCTACTACAGCCTAATGTGGATCTGTCTGACCGCTTGTACAGATCTCAGTACTAAAGACACCGACGGTCCTACCAATATTATAATTGGCCCCATTGTATTTAGAGTTATTAAAAATATGTAAATTATACTTTTTGAAATATTTAAACTTAATTTTTTGTATTATTATTTGAAATAAATGCTTATTAATTGTTTTGTTATTCTAAATATTTAGTTTGAAATTATGTAGTTACAAATATACCTTTTTGGGGTATTTATTATTTTGTAAAAAATGTTTTATTAGTCTGTTTTTAATATTCCACTTAATGGAGTATTTATAAAAAAAATGTTACCCCTCTACAATACATCTATTTCACTTTTGCGCTTACTACAGTCTCAACACTACATTTTACCCCTATATCAAATAAAACTTTCGATAATTTTTACGCTGATTGCAATTGGAAAACCTATTTTTACCCCTCCACAATCCAATTTTCTCACTAAAGTACTATTGTATGGATTGGTTATCGTACAATTTACACATTATAATTTTAACATTTTGCCTACAATTAAATAGATTTTATTGTGAATATAATATCTAAGAATACAAATATTTTATACTCTAAACTACATTTTTTTAATGTATATGATTGTTTATGATTGCATAGAATTAGCAAATCTACAATTCTTAATATATTTATTATGTATTCATTTTTTACTTACAAGTTTTATTGTATTTTAATACAAAACCACATTGTTTAATTTTTAAATATATTTTCTTATTAGAGATATATGTAGGACAGTTGGAACGTGTTACTGGATACTATTCTACCATTGGATTCACAGTGATAATTATATTATTTTTTTGCTTCGTTTGCTGAACATGTATATATATATATATATATGTGTATATATGTCCTACAATGTGCCCTGAAGCATTGAGAAGTCACACCCAGTTCTCTTGCTTGCCAGGTTTAGGATGCAACTTGTCTTTATGCCCCAAGGGTTAGCATATATCGCCGACGCGTTTCAAAGCTCAAGGCTCCTTCTTCATTGGCTGCTAATTAATCATCACGTCAATTGCTCACAAGAACTTACTAAAGGATTATTGTTTTTGCTCACAACAGGTACTGTGTGTTCCATCATGCATTTCAACTTATCTGCACTTAGCAACGCCCACTGGGGGCTTTCAATGAAATAAATGATGCCCGAAATTGTTTGTGAGCCATTGACCTGATGATTAATTAGCAGCCCATGGGTCAATTCCAATGCCTGACAGACCGGAGTCCATCCTACATTCATTGTGAACTGGAACTGAATACCCTTTACTTGTTGGTTACAGCTCCAAAAGTAGGATGTGACTGAACATTGTTTGGTCGCAATCCTATGATTTACCATCATCATCATCATCATAATCTTTATTTCGGCACATATGCCATAAAAGATACAAATAACATTGGATCTAAAACAACGAATATTAAGATATATAAAAAGCATTAAAACATATGAAATAAACGTACAGATATAAGGGCCAGCCATTAAACATGCTAATAATATCAATATCATAGTTTATGATTTTCGCAGTTTATCATAGGTCCCCAACTAGAAGATGTCTCCTCTTATGCCAAACTATCCCCAAATATTTAGTTAAAGCAAAAACTATATGCCCAGATAAATCGGTCTTAAGGACCCTATATGCCTGCAAACAGTGAGAGAACCCGAGGTTTTTACATACTGGGACAATCCATTTCTTCCGCGCCTGCGCATAAGCATTACAAAAAAACAGAATGTGTAAATCAGTTTCCTGTTCAAATTTACACCCTGGGCAATGGGACGGGGATGATTCGTCCCATTTGCTAGTATAGGCCCGTAATGGTAAACTGCCATACCTCCATTGGAGATACAGTTTCCTAATAGATATTGGGAATATGACATCTAAAACAGTTTCAAACCTATAGCTGTGCTTAGTTATTAAAAATGATGACGTTAGGGAGCCTAGGCCTGTTCCTTGAAAGTGAGTAGCAAGTTTACTTTCTTGATACTGGGTGATTAGCTGCCTCCGTGTCACCCTGGGACATGATGAAAGTGGGTCAGACCATAGGGTGGGTAGCTCTAATTTCCCTAGTTCTTTCTTTATATAGTTTAGCCAGGGAATTTTCCCAACATTTGGGAGGGTAAGAATTTCCTGCAGTTCTAGCCTGTAATTAGCTAGCTCCAGTACAGACCAAATCCTGCGCCAGAATATTCAGGGTCGTAGGCCCATATCTTCATCAAGGGGTCTCAAGCCCAAGTCGAGTCTCTTGGGCAACTGGGGAGTGCTAGGGGGAAGTGATACAAGCTGTCTGATAAATTTATTCTCAATTACTACTAGATCACGATTGCACATGTGGCCCCAGAATTCGCTTCCATACATGACCGCACCCCTAGCCTGTGCTCTGTAGATCTCTAGTGGGGGACCAACCGGCTTAAGAGAAGATTTATTTTTAGAAACCAGTTTAATAATTCCACCTGCTATTTGGGCCAGCTTTAATTGTGATTTCCCCCGTTGACATCTTTTCATTTAGGGTGATTCCTAAGTACTCGAAGGTTCGGACCCTCTCTAGGCTGTTAGGTCCAATGTGCGGATTAGGGCGAGTTCTAGATGGAGGGTTGAAGACCATATATTTTGTCTTCAATGCATTGATCTCGAGGCCATGATCTCTGCAAAATGCCTCGAAACCATTAAGAACTCGCTGAATCCCCATTGGAGACTTGGAGAGCAGCAGGGTGTCATCTGCGAACATAATCGCCGGCACCCTGCTGCCTCCAAGTTTGGGGGCGTCGCTGTTCTCGACCCCATTCAGGTGGGCAATTACCCCGTTGACGTAGAGGCAAAACCGGGTTGGTGCGAGCACACAACCCTGCCTGACCCCCCTGCCAACGGGGATATTTTTGGACAATGTTCCCTCCCTGCCTCATCTGACCTGGGCGTAGTTATCAGTATGTAATCTGACAATCATATTTAAGAGATGTTGCGGCACCCCCAGACCAGAAAGCACAGACCAAAGTTTCCTACGAGGTACCAGATCGAAAGCCGCTCGTAGGTCAACGAATACAGTATAGAGGCTGCCACCCTCCCACTGTACCGTTTTCCAAAATATGATGGCAAGACGAAAGACTTGATCTATAGTGGACACTTTATTCCTGAAGCCCGCTTGATATGGGCTCAGGACTGAGTGATCTAGCATCCATTCTGATAAACGGTCCAGGATCAGCCTGGCAAAGATCTTTTGGGGGACGTCTATTAAGATGATAGGCCTATAGTTGACTGGGAGCAGGGGTGAACCTTTCTTGAAGATGGGAACAATCTCTGCCCCCAGCCAAGTAACAGGCACCGGCATCCCCTCTAAGACTGCATTGAATAGGACCTGTAGGTATGGAGCCCAGATCGTAGGCTCATTTTTAAATAGGTCACCGGGGAGTTTGTCCAACCCTGGGGCTTTTTCTGAGGCAAGTCAGGCAATAACTGCCTCTACTTCTGCCAAGGTAAATTTATCCGTTTCCAGAAATGGCGTGGGGGTACTGTGTGTTCCATCATGCATTTCAACTTATCTGCACTTAGCAACGCCCACTGGGGGCTTTCAATGAAATAAATGATGCCAGAAATTGTTTGTGAGCCATTGACCTAATGATTAATTAGCAGCCCATGGGTCAATTCCAATGCCTGACAGACCGGAGTCCATCCTACATTCATTGTGAACTGGAACTGAATACCCTTTACTTGTTGGTTACAGCTCCAAAAGTAAGATGTGACTGAACATTGTTTGGTCGCAATCCTATGATTTACAACGTGAGCCATCATTCAGAATGCAACGCATGCTCTTGTTCTAAAGAGCATGGGTGCAGTTCGTCTCTTCATCCGGTGGCAGGTACTTTAAGGTACCGTATACTGTATGCATGAATCTAAAGGGGTGAGCAATATGTATCCCCTAGGCTGCCATTCTGCGGACTTTCACTCATGGTGTCCATGCTGTGAGCCCCCAAAGATAGATTCACAATGCTTTTCAGTTTCAGAAAGGCCTCTACATAATGGCAGTGGTAATCTGCCATTGTAATTTCTTTGTTGAAATAAAGCTGGGAGAGTGATTACTTCAGGCCTTCAAAATGTCTGACTGCTCTCTATGTCCATCGGAAGACATTCTGAAAAATGAATCGGATTCCCAAGTGACCATCTACATTGAAATGGGTCTGTGTGGATGGTATTGGACCATACAATCACCATACAATCACTATGCGGGCTGCAGGTCTTCGACCGATGTTCGGAAAACTGACAGGCCTCATCGTAATTGGGCCCTGGGTTTGTCATGCTCTGTGTGGGACAGGTACCCATTAGCAATTCCACATCATCGAGGTGCAATCGCAGAACTGGTAGCAGTATCATCAAAGGGCAGGTTAGACCATGTTTTGAGAAGAAATTATGTAAGGTTTCTGTGGGAGGGAAGGAAAAGGGTGGTATTACAAGGGAAGAAGGTACCTGACTTCAGTTACCTGCGGAGAACAAGTGACTATGCCAAATTCCTGTACCTAGTCCCCTTGCAGGTATTATTATAACTAAACTTTAACCCATTGAAGTGTAGTCCTATGGCCCTCTCTACCTCTTGTGGTAGAAAAAAAGCTTTAGACCCGGCAACTAGTAAAGTTGCTTTTCTGTGGTCGTGTGCCTTGGTTCATAAATTGACAGTCAACATACAAAAGAGGTTCAACACCAGCATACTTGCTATCTAGTTAAAGGGGAACCATAAGTCATAAACAAATGCCACTGTTCACTTCATCCAAAACAAAATAACCAATGTACATAACTCACGTGGAAGCCTAGCAAAAGATTTAACACTTATGACAAAGTTGAACACATGGATAATTGGATATCACAGTGCTTAGAAGCAGGTTGTCTACAACTAAAGAGGAAAACATGGTGGTGCCACCACCATGTATTCTGCTTTTCAGACAGTGGGCATAGTCACACTAGAGACAGCCACACTTAATGAGAGTAGGTGCATGTACTTCCACTTGAGCTTGGACATGTACGACAGCCAAGTCACATCTAGAGGTAAGAAGTAGCTGACCGTGTCAATCATATGTTCAGTAATGTAACCTCCACTTCCCAACCAACAAAAGTAGGTATAGAGGTGCATTCCTGATGTGGAACATCACTGCTAGCCTCAAGGGGCACTAAAGCACTGTCTCAGCAGGGTACATAAACCACTGTTCCTGCACACAATCCAAGGAAACAGGGCATGTATGACAACCCCCTCTCAAGAGAAGAGTGGCTGACATTGACATTAGACTCTGTTTTGATTTCAGCGTGGCAGAAGACTATAATACACACCCTGTTGGTCACCGTCTGTGGACTTTAAACAGTTGCTTCTAGAAATTCCCCTCGCATTGTGGCTGCACTGCTCTCGCCCTGTGCCACTGACTGTCAGCAGCAGCCTACCTGGTGGCGATCCTTCCTGTGACAGGCACACTCAAATCCAGGCCTAACTGCTACTCAAATCTGCAAGACCTTTAGGGCAATGCAATGTGTGGTAGCTGAAGAGAGGCAAACCTTATTCCTGCAATCCCCTTCCATGTTGTTTCAGAGGGGGGGTGACCATTTAACAAGCCAAGAGGCTCTATCTGCGATCTACAACTGTCCTTAGAGCCCCTAGGCGCTCGACATGCTGTTTGGACACAATAGCTGGTGCCCCCAAGCAGAGGCTTTCAAGTTTTCAGGTGCCCACAAATGCTTTATTAAAATTTAATCCACATGGTTAAGGGTGGCCTGTCTGAATGTCTCCTAAGGCTCTTTATAAAATATTTTACCAAACAAATGTTGGGTATTAGATGCTGGCCCGTGTCTACGCCACTCTCACCAGACGGGTGCTTGGTGTGCTTCTGGCCTAGCGCTTTGCTTAGAATCCGGATCGCCTTGTGCCTTCCTTTTAAAATAGATATCATGTACAAAGAGTCCTAGTATTCCCTTCTAAATGGGCATGGGTTGCTTTACCAATCCAAAGGTTTCTTTTACATGGTAGTGTCGTTGAGTGTCCTTATGCTTATGACCAATGAGTGTTAGACAACTGCAAACACACACACTATTCAATAATTGATTTACATGACTCAAGGAGATTTATACGAATGTATAAAAAGCTGTACCTTTATATATATTTTTGCCCAAGAATCAATAGGATCAGTTAAGTATGGTTTGCAAGATAACATTTTCATGTTTACAATGTCGAGAATGCAGTTTACAGATTCTGCAAAGTTGTCCTATGGGAGGAGAAACAGATATGGCATATAAGTGCTTTGATGTAACTTACAACAGAAATCTCGTTCTTTAAGTTTAATATGGGCAAGTTCCATGGCAGCAACATCAGTTTACTTCCAGTGGCAGTAGGCCGCACGGGTGCAATTTTTCCAATCAAAATTTGCTTCACTGTGCAAGTCAATGTGAATCAGTCTTATCATACGAGTAGGGCCTGAAATTGGTATGTTAACAAACTTTACGGAAAAAATATTGTGTGATATAAATATAGTGTTTTCAATATTGCAATCTTCAAATATTGTGGTATAAAATATCAATGTAAAAATAATCAAAATTAAGTGCCTCATTACTATGTTGATCTGAAAGCCTCTGACCTAGTCGGGTTCCCATCACCTGAGTCCTAACCCATCTGCCCGAGTCGGTTCTAATGAAATCAGCCAGACCAATTACAATGATCGCGGTCTGAAGGGTAACTGTTTGGTCATTTGTAATCGGTCACGAATGGCAATCGAAGATACCAAGTTGGTCGGAGGTGATCTATACAGTTCTGCAGATACGTTTTCCAACTGACCCATTCCGATTTTGTATTTTGACAGTCTTTCTTACTCTGTCCAACACGTAAAAAGGCTGATGGAAACTGACTTCCCGGGCTCCTATAAGGTCACCTTTCATGGTGCAAGGTTTTCCGCAGAAAGTTATTTCCCCCATAGGAGTTTGTGTTGTTGGTGCGAACACAGGCTCCCATAGTAGTTAATGGGAGACCTTCCAGACAGTGTTCAGAAGCATAGTATTCTGTCAGATTCACCTGTTGAAAACTAGTCGTTAAAATATCGATTAAGAAACGGTGTTGGGTGCAATATTTCTGACTGACATCGTAATGAGCTCATAGTTGTTATGGGTTATATGTCTTTCTAAAAATATTCTACAATTAGTTCTTGATTTTTTAATTTTAAAAAAGTTACTGTTAATTTTGTTATGTTTTCTTATTTAAGTTAAATTAATATAAATATATAATTTTGGGGTTTCTAATTTAGATTTTGAAAACAATGTAAATTGTACAATTTGTTTTTTTTAATGTTTAATGATTTTTTAAAGCAACAGGCTGTTGGGTTTAAACGTTAATAAGTGTCGATAAAAAATGTCAAAGTTTTAGAAAAAGTGGAATAAGATATATGCATTTTTTATTGAAATTAATAATAGAATTTGAGAACATTTGTGCCGGGATGTTGGGTTTATAGTGGATTAGCATAGGTAGTAATTAAATAAATTATTAAAATTTGTGTAAAGATGAACACACATTTCATTGGACATTTTTACATTTATATAGATTTGTTTGAAATAACAGAGTAGGATGTTGTTTCATTATATTGAAGTAGTGATATGTGTTGCTTACAATTAACATTTGGTGGTAAATTTTATTATTTTTTTAATTATATTTATGGCAAAAAAAATTGAATTGTGCTAAAGATGTTTTTGCTTTTAGTTTTTATTAAAATGTAGTTACGTTATTTCGAGATTAATTAAAAACTTGTATTTTATGTTACAAAATAGTAATATTTAAAAATGTACATAGTTATGTTTTGGATATAGATGTCTTTTTAAAGAAAAATAAAGGCGTCCCCACTGGGAAAATGGTATTTTATTACGTTGGATATAGATGTTACATTAATAGGTCTGAATAGTTGACATTCATATTTTGTATATGACCGGTTGTTTAAATATTATATTAGAAAATAGGTTTTTTTCAAATAAAAAGCAAAGGTACAGTATTTTATGTTTATTATCGTCAATAATTAATTTTTTTATTACATTTTTCGACTTAGTGAAAACATTTTTTTATACAAAAAAAGACATACTTTTGTGAGGTGAATTTTTTTTAACTTTGTCACTACTAAGTTTAATAAAATTATTTTGATTTTGTGATTATAATGTCTTCTATTTACTATTTCAAAAAATGATATGTTTGAATAATTATATGTTACTTATATTTAAACAATAGGTGATTACTATTAGTCTTTTTTCCTTACTTAGGTGAATATTACAATGTCGGGTGGACCTGAGCGCAATATGGACTGATCGGCATTTGTTGGTCACAACACTTATATGGATGCGAGTGCACATGGTGTGATTGCAAACGACCATTTCCCATATGGGAGCTTGTGCTGCTGTTGGAACCAGACAGCTGCACTACCTCATATATAGGAATAGAAGTTTGTGTAAATCTCTGCACCATGTGGCAGGCACCACACACATGCAGAGGGACATGGGAGAAGAGGGTCTTGATAAGTGCCACCAAAGTTGCTCTTCATCAGCAAATCCATGTCTGAAATTCCTCCATGCATTTGCTGTTTAAAATCCAACATCGTAATCCCGAAAGTGGAAACGCCTTCTCTTATAGATCATGAGGCCTTTCCAACTGGACAGTATGCTCCTTGAGACCGTTGGATTCCATAATATATTCATGCCAGTTTAAACTCCCACTGCTACATTTGTAATGCAGCGGCTGAACTTTAAACATGGAAAGCCTCCCCACCAGCGGTCAGAGACTTTACTACTGGCATTTTAGTCAGACCCTTTATTACATTTTTTTTTAATCTATTACTTATTTGATTTATTTTAATAAGTTTAAACTTTTTTATTCATAAACTGTATACTAAATGTATTTTTAGAAAATAATGAATATATATCTAAAATTAACATGTTTTGGGTATCAATATATTCCAAATTATAATAGTTATGATCTGGAACATTGTGTTTTATTAGTGTGTTTATATTCTACAATTTAAAGATCGTTTTTAAAGGCAACTTAGTTAATGTTTATTGAATGGGGAAATTCACATTTTTGATTTGCTCTGTCATTTCCATGAATTAGGTATGGTTTTGGTTTGGAATATTGATTTTTTTTTTAAGTTGAATGTTTTACACATTTTTAAAATATGTGTTTTATATCTATATATTAATTTTAGAATTTACTGCTTCCACTTTTAGTAGATTTAATTATATTTGTCGTGGGAGCAGTATTTATTTATGGAGTGTACAGCACCTTCCCAGAGTAAAATTATAATGTACAGAAAATAAAAAATGTTGTATTGTGACTGTCCATCACATTAATTAATGTATCTATTGCTGATAGTTAAATATTTATCTTTACTGTCCGGAATCATCACTAATAATATTTGTTTAGGAGTAAGAATAGTACAGTTTGTTAATTTTTATACACTGTACCTCTATTAATTTAAGTTTCAAATGAAAATTGGATATTTAATTTTTTTTGTGTCAAGCACCTTTCATGTCTTACTTAGTGGTTGATTCCGATTCGGGAAAATGCGCTCCCAATAGCTGTACAGAGCGTTTTCGCCGTACGAATCGTACCCTGCAACCTCCCCAGTACGTACGATGAAGTACGATTCGTACCAGGAGCAGGACTCCGTACGAATCGTACAAAGACCGTACAACTCTATTCCCCGCACGATTCTCTCTCGGAACCCGCCATACGCGACATCCGTACGGTTCGAAGCAGGTTTTCCCGACCCAGCAAGTACGATTCATGTCGGGTACGCACCGTACGACGCTTTTTTTACGGGAGCCTAAAACGTGTGGAGAAGCATAATACGCCTCGAAACAGGTACGGAACGCCCGTACACCCCATAATGGCAGGGGTACCCCACAATCACGGGGTGTATGCACCGTACCCCATGATCGCAGGGTGTACAGTGAGTACACCCTGCGATCATGGGGTACAGTGCGTATACCCCATGATCGCAGGGGTACGCACCATACCACTGCGATCATAGGGTGTACGCACCGTACGGTGTGTATGTGATTGTGTGGTTGTCCGTACGAATCGCCCTTACCTGACGTGGACCGTACGAATCGCGTCCTCATACCCCTGTCTGGATCGTACTAGTCTGGTCGTACGGCATGTTTACGAATCGTACGGTTCACTGTGAGGGTCCGTGTCGTACGGTTTCAGCAATTCGCACGGTTCTCAACGATTCGGATGGATTGATGAGATATGGATTTTACTACGTGATTCGGACTGATGTGTACGATTCGTACGGAGAGGGCACCGGATACATTCGGACGGACGCTTTTCTTCCCGAATCGGAATCGGCCCCCTAATGTTTGAGGTGAAATATTTAAATATTTCTGCAAAGTAACAACACATTAACCTTAACTAATTTAATTGTGCAATGGGGTTAGTATATTTAACTGTTTTTCGTGTCCAGTAGCATCCTGGAATTAAGTTACATTGTAGTAGAAAGACTAGATTGGATATGTTCAGTGTGAATAGATTAATTTATTTAGCTAGTGCAAATAAGTATTATAAAATGTTTACTGTTACACACCTTCCATAAATTAATTTTTATTGTGTTGTAAATAGCAAATTTTGTATGTTTATTGATCAGATTTTTTTTCCGCTTGCGAGTGGAAATATTACATTACTTTTCTATGGGCCTAATTACAATGTGACTCAGAAAGCGTCAGATAACAGATATGAGGCCTTCCGCCTTGCATAATAGATTTCACTGCCTCATTACAATGCAGGTGATTGAAAGTGAAATGGTCAGGTGATTCAGGCTGGATTTTAACTGTCTCAAGCCGCCCTTGGGCCAGTCAGAGTCCTTACCATAATCAGTAAGCTAGATGTTGCCGCTGTTGTGATTAAAATTTTTTTTTAGTTATGCTTTCTACGGTGGGCTTTCCTACATGTAAAGCCTGTTATAAAGTTACTCTGGGTGCCACTACTTGGCCCCCTTCTCCATGCGGCCTCTTGTTGTGGTCCTGGTAATTCCTGCACCATGTTACAAGTACCCTGAGGTGCCTGCCACACAATGCACTGGTTAACATAAAGTCCCATTTCATAATGGGAGCTTGTGCAACAGTCTGTTTATGGCCGAATCTCAAGCTCCAATATAGAAATGGGACTATTTGACCATACCATGTGTGATAGCATTGTAATACAAGTGTTCGGACTGCTGAATGGAGGAAGGATGGTTACGGCACAGCAATGTCCACCAAACATCGTAAAAGGGTCAAAATTTGGTAAGCACCTTCCGTTGATTAAGTTTCATTAGAGTTGTAATTATAAAAACATTTAAGGGTCAACATATCCGGTGATTTTTTTCATATTTTCGATGACATTAGTTAATTATTTAATTTCAATGTCTAGCACCTTCAATGATTTAAGTAGTAAAATTATGTCCGCAGTACTATGTTGTTCGATGTTGCCTTACACCAACAAAAAACATAGGGTTATGATGTCTGGCAGAAATCATTCTTCAGAAACTTTGAATTTCAATGAACGCATATGAAAGCTTTAGATGGACTAGCTCTTTTATATTTCGTCTGACCAAGTAAGATGTTTGCACTCGCCACGTTAACTGTATAGTAATACGGAATCGGTTCCAACAAGCTCTTGGCGTATCCGTGTTGGTCAGAACTACATTTTCCACCCCTATAGGCAGTGTTCCTGTCCTCAGTTTTACGATGTTTCTTTACAACATCCTTTCGGTGCTGACTTGCAGCCCCATAAAGGCTGGTGGAAAGTGACTTTGGTATGTGCTAGCAGACTCCCTTCATCCAGCGCCCTCCTCTTTTGGAGCCGGGGGTACCTAAGGGATCCGCTGTAATACCCTGTAATGGGACAGCCGCAACAGGTTGTATGGTTTCCCGCACACATATAATTTCCACATAGGAGGCTGTATTACGTCCGGTTGTGGGGCACAACAGGAGCTAAAATAGGAAACAATTTATTCTGGCAGAACAGTGTTCGGTCGCATCATAATCGGGTTTGCAGAACTGACGAATGCGAGTTGGTCAGTTCCCATTCAGAAACAGTGTATGTGTGAGGATTTACACCCACAATTGGAATGAACTCTATAGTACGGTCGGAGACTCACATTTCTCAATTTGGATTTGTACTGCATGTGTTCCTGTACTCATCCGTTTTCATATTGTTCATATTCAGTGTTTGCTGTTTTTGAAGTAGTTGGTTAATATGTTTTGGTGTTTTTTTTACATTGTATATGCTTACACAGTTAGAAATGTTTTCATGTCTTGTATTGTTTTGCGTTTTTTTAAAATATTGGTTATTATAGTGTATTTAAAATTGTATCTGCTTCTTTAAATAAAATTATCTAATTTTGTTCAAAGGTACATGTAGCTTTAAATGTTTATTTATTACATTTTAAATATTTATCTAAAGTTGAAAAAAAGCAATAGTAACTTACCTTCGGAAAAAATGTATATCTGTAATAAACATTAGTCAGTGATAGATTCCGTACCTTAGAATTTCCACCAGGTGTCAGTCTGCATCCGGAAAGTTTTCGTCAACATTACCCCTGCGCTTCAGAAGGTGACGTTACGCGGATCTGTGTCCGTCATTGGAGTCGTGGTCGTCGAGATGATGTTGGGACAACTAGTTAGATGCCACCCTCGCACACAGAAGCCAGTTCTGTACATGACTGTCTGCGCCTGGAACGCAGAGCCATTCAAGATACTGACCACTGGTGCATAGAAACTAGGACCCTGGAAGGGATCACTTTAACCCTAGAAATCATTCAGCAGAACGTGGAGGATGTGTGGGGCGGTAAGGAATCTATCTCTAACTAATGTTTCTTACAGATATATCGTTACCCAAGGATATTAACTTGTGCATCCGAAAGAAACACATTAGTGATAGATTCTTTACCTTACAATACATACCCCAGCAATACCTACCCTGGTAGTGGGTCTGCGAACCAAGATCACACCAGGAAGTCCCAGAGAACAAATAAACTTGGCTGTACAGGCAATAATGCTTACTAAAAGTGTGCAGCTAGGCCCAAGTAGCTGCCTGGCAAATGTCTTGCAGTGGGACACCACGTCCCAATGCTGTAGTGGCTGCCGTCACCTTGGTGGAATGGGCATGCAGCGACCCAAGGGAGCCTCCTTTTGTAGCCAGAGAATAACAGGCTTTAATACACAAGACTACCAATCTGGAGATAGTACGCTTGTGTACGGCCCAATCTTTTTTTGCTCCCAGGTAGCCAACCAACAGCTGTTCATCCACATGGAACTGTTGTGTGCGATTCAGGCTAAATGAGAGCGCAAATTTTGGGTCCAGATGGTAGAGCCTCTCTTACTCTCTGGAAGGATGCGGAGGCGGAAGGAGGGTGGCCAAGTTGATGGTCTGCCCAATGTGAAAGGCCGTGACAACCTTTGGCATAAATGATGGACGTGTCCGGAGCACAACCTTGTCCGGAAAGGACCGACGGAAAATTAGGCTTGCAAGAAAGAGCCTGGTGTTCACTCAGTCTAATAGCAGAGGTGATGGCAACCAGGAAAACATTCTTTAATGTTAACAGATAAAGAGGAAAGTTATGAAGAGGCTCAAAGGCAGCGTACATTAAATATGTGATAACCAAGTTCAAAGACCCCCATGGCATTATGAAGGGAACAGGAGTGAAAAGATGAGTGATGCCTTTGAGGAATCTATTAACAAAAGGTGACTTGAAAAGAGAGGGCTGATCAGGAAGCCAGAGAAATGCCGAAAGTGATAGTGCCCATAGCAGAGCCCTGATGAGCCAAAGAAAGAAGGAAAAGTAGGACTTAACAAATAGGTGCAGAAAGGGGATCCACATCATTTGCTGTGCCTCATGCCACAAACTTGTTACACCTGCAGGCGTATACCAACTTAGTGGAGGGATGCCTCGCTGCCAAAATAACATCACAGACTTCCGTCATAAAATCAAGTGGAATCAACTTTCACCATTCAATGTCCATGTGAAGAGGTGTAGACTGGACGGGTTCGGGTGGAGAACCGTCCCCTGATGCTGCAACATAAGATCCCCACCGAACAGGCAATCAGATCTGTGGATCTATAGTAATACTGAGTAGCTCGGGATACCATACTCTTTGTGCCCAGTCCTTAAACACAAGAATGAATAGGGCCCCGTTGCGCCCGATGTTCTTCAGCACTCTGGGAAGAAGTGGTATAGATGGAAAGGCGTACAACAGACCACAACTCCACTTGCGATGAAAAGCGTTGCCTTCGAGTGCCTCTTTGGAAATTCCAAAGCACAAAACTGCTGACCTTGCACGTTCTCTTTAGTGACAAATAGATCTAACCAAGGCTCTCCCCACTGTTTAAAGAGACCTTTCGCCACTGCCTAGTGAATACAACATTCGACATCCATCATGCACCTGCGGCTGTTTTCGTCCTCCCTGGCGTTCAGTGAACCTGACAAGTGTCGAACTACCAGGGAAATGACCTTGTGTTCCAGCCATGACCAGAGGCGCAAATCCCCCGACATAGGGTCCACGACCCCACCCCGCATTTTTTGTTGCAGCACCATTTGGTGCTGGTGCTGTCTGTGAACACCTGCACTACTCTCACCTTGGCAGAGGGAAGGAATTCTTTCAAGGCAAGTCAGATTGCCCGGAGCTCCAGAACGTTGATATGGATCATGGACTCTGCCGGAGACCAGAGCACTCTGATCTCCATCTCTCACCTGTGTATGTCCCATCCCAGGCGGGGTGCATCCATCAACATTTGTGTGCTTGTTTGGGGAAGGAAGATGGATCTTCCATTGACCCAATGCCGGTACATGAGCCAGCACTGCAATTGTTGTGCAGAGCCCTCAGAGATTTGGACATAATCGGACATGCTCACCTGATGCTGTGCCCACTGGAACTTCAGGTCCCACTGCAGAGCCCTCATATGCTATGTGGTATGATCAATCAGCAGGATGCAGGAGGCCATGAAACTCATTAGCATCAGTAAGATCCTTACTGAAAAGTGGTACGAGAGCCGAAAGAACGCAATCATAGCCCCAATATTCTGCTTTTCGGGAGGCTAGATCTGAAACCTCTTGTGCATTCCTGGTGCTTTTCCATGCCCTGCGCAGAATATGCCCCCATACAGTTTCCGGTTTGGGCTTTGCAATACCCACCTCCCATTTTAGTCATAGTGTATCAAGTGGCACTTATCCCTCGTTCAGCATTCTCGAACATAGGCATGTAACTGCTTTAAACGTTCCTGCTGCCATCACGACATATTGACATACCATTGTTGTTTTAGGTTCTATCAATCCCCCCTTCCAATGTTTCTGAATGGCACGCATCAGAGCGGCGTGCACCAGGAATCCTCCCCTAGGGAGATCGTATCTCTCATGTAATACTTGATAAGGCAGTAGTTCTCCCTCCTCATACAAGTCCCCGAGTACTTGGATCCCTGCTTGCTCCCACTCCAATAGTGACGACCAGTCTCCACCTTGGAGTAATGCTGTTACCATCCCCAGTGAAATTTCAAGCGCATATGGGTGCAGCACCCCTGACCTTCTCTGACTCCAATTCCAGCAAAACCTGTGTTTTCTCTTCCAAGGTTAGATCTTTAAGGTCCAATCGTTGCTGCAATATGATAAAAGATAGGACATGCCTCGGTATCCCCCATCTCTTAAGGACTCAGGGCCCCGAAATTCTATTGCAACTGCCTGTGTAAGAACCTGTAGTTGTGCTGCTATATAGTAAAGTTCCAGGTCAGGAACCGCCAATCCGCCCTCCGCTTTCGTATCCATATCCACTCTGATGAAGTTGAGCTTCTGAAAGGGAATCAGATGCTTACTGCACGTTGATGGAGAACCCCAGCAAATGCAGGGTTTGGCTGTAGTCTGGAGGTGGGAGGGAAATGTCTGGGTTGAGCCCGCATTCAACAGCTGGATGTCTAAAACGTGGCAGACTGAAACCACAGATATGCGCATATGAGCTGCGACCACCACAATCATTTTTGTGAACACCAGAGGGGCGCTTGTAAGGCCAAAAGGGAGCACAGTAAACTGAAAGTGCTCGTGGCCTACCGTGAACCGCTGGTAACGCAGGTGGGCCGGCAGGCAGGCAGGACGGGAATATGAAGATAAGCGTCCCGCAAGTCCAACGCCAACATCCAGTCTTGTGGGTCGAGGGCAGACAAGACCTGAGCGAGCGCCAACATCTTCAACTTCTCCTTCCGGAGGAAGCGATTGACGTCATGGAGGTCCAAATTAGGCCGCATTCCCTTCTCCTTCTTTGGAACCAGAAAGTTGCGGGAATAACAATTACAACCTACTGCTGGCGTTGGAACACACTGGATGGCCCCCTTTGCCAAGAGGGCCACAACTTCCTGTTGAAGAAATGCAAAGTGATCCCCTGACATGCGGTGAAATTGAGGTGGCAAGCTGGAGGTGTAGTCACGAAGGGTATAGAGTAGCCCCTTTGGACTATTTGTAAAACTCACCTGTCCGAAGTAATGGTGCGATAGTGGGGAGGTGATGGAGAATCCTGCCGCACACTGGCGTTTGGTGGGCCTGAAAGACCGGACTAGGAAGGTTTGGAGGCAGTGGTGGCTGGGGTCTAGCTGGACTGACCCGCTCACTGGCCCACTGACCCGTTTGGCATATCCAACATCCGCGGACGTGCTGAGACTGTTGCTTCGCAGGCCTGAGGCTCTGAGGCGAACGTGTCGGGCACGCTTCCCGTGTTCGTGAAAGGAGCGAAAAGCAGAAGTTTGAGGATGGCACGTGGTCGAAAGACCCAAGGACTTGGCCGTAGACCGCGAGTCCTTAAAGTGCTATAACAAACTATCTGCTTTGTTGACAAATACTTGAATGCCATCAAGGGGCATGTCCCTCTGAGTGTTCTGTACATCTCCAGAAAAACAAGTAGTCATCAGCCAGGCGTGACGACAGAGTGCCACTGGCGTTTAAATCGCTCTGACATGCTACTCAGCTGTGTCAAAGCCACAAGGAATAGTGAACTTGGGTGCATCTCTCCCTTCAGCAATAGCTTGTGAGAGAATTGTCCTGGCCTCTACAGAAATTGAGCAGGCACTTGCGCCACCGTATCACACACAGAGTGGGAATAGCAGCCCAAGAGGCATGCAGTGTTCACAGACCACAGCACTGAACTTGCGGAATCAAAAATCTTCTTACTGAATTGCTCAAGTTTCAGGTATTCCCTGTCCGGTGGTGCACAAGGGAATGCACTCGGGTACCCAGAGGCTTGGACTTCCAAGCTCTCAGGGGTAGGGTGTTGGGAGAGGAAAATGGTGTCGCCCCTGGCCGGGCGATGGCATAGGGCAACGTTCTTATCTACAGGATCCCGTGTGTTGGGCCTGGACCAGGTGCCCAAAACAATGTCCAAAACTACATCATTAAAAGGCAGCAGCGGCAAAGCAAAGGTAGCTGCTGGCTGAAGCACTTAAGTCAGGGTGTTAGTCCTGACGGCCATCTTAGGGAGCTCAAGGCGGAGGGCCTCTCCTCCCCTGCCCCGAAGGCTAATGGACAGGTCGAAAATAAGGAGGATGTACAAAGGGATAGAAATTCTACATCAGTAACGCCGGTCGAGCCCCGTATCCAATTTGTGGCTGAAACCGGTGGCGACGTCGTCCGGCAGGTCGGGCAACGTCAGAAGTAATGCTGCACGTCGGTGGAGGTATCACGAGGTCCACCGGCGTTGACTGGGATTTAGGCCTGGATCCATCGGGGCCCTGCAGATCCGAGGCCGGAGCGATGTCCACAACGGGGCCGGAGCTACCAGCAGAAAAGTGCTAGTGCCCCATTAGGGCATGCAGGGCACAAATATGCACCGGCGAGACCAGACGGTTAAAAGAGGCGAGCCATGACTGACAGAAATTCCTGGAGCTGGGCCGTAGTCGCCGAAGGACCTGGGAAAGGCAGGTAGGCCGGCGGCTACTTCATAGACTTCGGGAGGCACCATTGCACCCTCAGCCGTGTTGCGCAACTGGTCTGGGGAAGTTAGAGAGCAACGGCGCTTCTTTGACTTCTTCGACTACTTGGAATGCTACGTCTTGCCTGACCCCGAGTGCGAAGACTTTGATCCCGCTGAACGATGGTGGGGGCTGCACGACCGGTCCCTTGACCTCCCACAGGACCGAGACCGTGAACGGCACAGATCAGACTGCCGCACTTCTAGCAACTTTCACTCCCACTCCCGCAAAGTCTTTTGTGGCCATGGCCCGGCAGTCGGGGCATGGCTTGGGGTCTTGGTCGCGCACCAGGATGTAAAGACACACACGGGGCTGGTCAGTCACTGACATCATGCGATTACAGTCCCCTCAGGACTTTCAGTCCGGCATCTCCTACTGCACTAGGAGTCGATCGACTTGAAAAATGGATGCAAAAAGCCTCGAAAAAAGTCATTTGAAATGTTACAGGAGGTACCACTCTCACCGTATCTGCACTTTACGGGTGCTGAAAAATAAAGAGCTGGCGTCAGCGCACAAGGGCAGTGTCTAAGTACACGCCGCAATGTCATCTCGGCGACCATGACTACAACAACGGACGTTGAGCCGCAGGATGCTACCTTACAATGTGCAATGGTTCTGCTGATGAAAACTTTCCTTATCCAGACAGACGTTCGGACCTTAATTATAAAGTAATGAATGCATATGTTCACATATATATATATATATATATATGTGTATAGATATTTATTCATATATAGATGTGTGTTTTTAATGCTGAATTAGACTATTATAAATTGTATATCGATAATTAAAAAGTTTACAAAAAAATTGAAAATGAACTAGTTTATGTATATGAGTTGTTACTTTTATGTGCTTCTATACTATGGGCCTCACAAAGATGTCGGGCTGAGTATTTTGTCCCAACACTGTCTCGGATTCAGGATACAACAGACTGGCGGTCCAACCCGACCAATTACAATGCTTCCAAACACCGTTCGGAAGGACTCCCATTGACTCCTATGAGAACCCCTGTTCCATGCAACAACACTGTTGTTTATGGGGAAAATAATCTTTCGATAACCTTGCACCCTGTCGTGGGCCTTTTCATGTTCAGACAGACCAATTCGTAAATACTGTCAAAATCTGAGATCCTTTTAGCTCAGCTGGAAATGCAGGCTATTGGCAGCTACCATTTGGCTTTCAAGAATTTGGTTACTCCCAATGCCATTCGAATCAGAGTCTGACAATTCAAACACTTTCCAGCTGTCGGAATCGGCTGTTGGTAAAAGTGTTTGAGTCGATCTGAAATGCGGTTTACAAATGGGATTGAAGGTAATAATATGCTGTTCAAAGACTTTGCGTACATCATTGTAAAGGGGCCCTTAGTGACATGAGGTTAGGGCAATAGTGGAAATGGCAGTGAGAGTGCATCAACACTCAGCTATTAATACTAAGGGGCCCATTAGGATGTCCGCCCGCCATCCTGACGTAAAACTGGACTGCCTGCCATAAGAGTGGCGGTCCCGTGGCGGCCATTAGGATGCGCCCGCCATAGTGGCGCGCGCATCCCGCAATTTTAACATTGCGGTGGGTGGTGCTGAAAGCACCGCCTGCCGCAATGCTAAAAATGCACATCGCGCACGTGACAGGCACCGTGCGGTGCCCGCCACGTTGTACATTGAAGTGCAGGGGGTACCATAGGTACCCCCATGTGCGCTCCCCACCTCCCAAAATCCCTAGGGGCCAGCAACAGGCTCCCGCAGGAGATTCCCACATACCTTTCCATGGCGGCAGTGAAGCATGTTCCCGCACACATCCTAATATGGATGGCGGTGTGTAACAGACACTGCCACCATATAGAACCCTTTTCCGCCCGGTCAACATGTCGACAGGGCGGAAAAGCGTCGGACAGTCTTCCCGTCCGCCGCAGTCCCCCCACCATTGTAATATGGCAGAGGGGGAAATGTGTGGCGGGCGGGGAAGGATGTCAGGCGGATCGCCACTGCCCGCATGGCGGTGGCGATCTGACCGACATCCTAATGGGGCCCTAGGAGTTGTTTTTTAATTACTAGATGGTCAATATTTCTTTAAAATGAATTTGGCTCTTTAAGTTAATTTTTTTTATGTTTGGCGATGCTCATGTCTGTGGACATGAAGCAAGCTTACCGGAGTTACTGAGAGGGGTGACAAATTTTAAAACTCATTTGTTAGTATAACTACCTTGGTATTAATTCATATTTTTCTTTAATTCATGCTTATTCATTTTAGTAGATTCAAATATAACATGTTTTTCGTACTTTAATATTTAAATTACAATTGTGGGAAACTCGCTCCTACACTAACTTTTTTTGACCATATTTAAGGTATGAATGGGTAGTGGGTGATCTTGCGGATTCATATTTAGAAATTAGTATTAATACATGCCTATTTGTACAATTTTTTAAAGAAATAAATGAAAAATAACAGATTTACCAAAATTAAAATACTACTGCTACTCTCACTCTCAGCGATAGCGTGCAAATAATACAGTGTTCACGGTTAAGGGCATATTGCGAATGCTGGCATTGCCCCTGTTATGGACACCCAAACTCACTTTGCTACAGTTTATGATGCAGTTGGACCACTGGGACAAGGCTATGGGACATGGACGTTGTAAACAATACGACGGCTCTTGCACCGGCAACACCTTCATAGTGTAGATTACTGTACAACTGCCTTGCCAATTGGTTGCTTGACCCAGTTGGAGTCAGAGGTCTTTTCACCGGACCCTTGCACTCAGACCGTCGCTTTTAAAATCCAGCAGTCTGAAGCTTTATTATGATTTATGGAGGACCACCACCGACGGCATGTTGGTGGAGTTCCACATGACATCCTAAAGTCATTCAGAGGGTTTAAAAACTTTTAAAGTGATCATTAAATATAAGTGAATTTTCAAATTACCAAAACCTTCGCCATGATATCGTTATCTACGTTTACGAGGGATATTGGTTCTAAGATGGGTCCTTGAAGTGGTGCTCTATCAGGTTTGATACAATAATGAAATAATCCCCCTACTGAATTCGGCAAGAGGAGCTGTGCCTGTTGATATATCCCTTAACAGTTTGCCCAAAAAAAAGGCACTAAGATCTGTTAAGTGATTTTGTAGAAATGAAATGGAACACTATTGTCTACTGGGGCCTTCGCAGTTGTGATTTTGTCAATGGCCTGTGCAATTTCTCCATGCTAATGCTAACACCAAAGGGCTCATTATGATGGCTGGAGGACCGCCATCCCGCCATCCCAGGGCCAGGGGGGCGTTCCTCCTGCCATCATAATGTGCTAAAATTACTGCTACAATACCCTTTATGGACAGTACTCTAGTGATATGAGGTAATGGGCGTTGTATTCTTTTTTTTACACAGGTAAAACTTGTAATACTTGTATATTCCTAAATGCAAAATAATACAAATATAAACAGAATTTAATAAATTACAATAATAGTGAATTTTGGAAAAGAAGTCTATTTAAATTTTACCAGTACATTTATAGGAAAAGGATAATAGGTAAAGCAATGTTCTTCATTTTAGTATCAACTGCAGGATAGAAATAACACCCCATCTATATTCATTAAGAAAATCACGTTGGAATGTTGAAAAAAGCTTGACAATATTTAATAACATAAATAAATGTAACAATAGTAATTTGAAAAAATAATTTTATTGTGATCAACATTGGATACAAAAATGTTGAACGTAGTATACCATGTTGTTCCTTTTCTTTACATTTTTGAAAATTGTCGTTTTTATAATTGGTACACAATGTCAGACTTTAAATTTCCGAGTGATGACAATGACATGGACATTTCCTTACAGTTACATAATGATCAAACAAAGCAGATGCAAAAAATTAACCAACAATTCATAATTTTTTTTACAATGTTTCATGTAATCTTTTAAATTATTGACAGAAAGAGTAGTTCAATTTGTAAACAACATATGAAGTAAACCGTTTATTAATGGTTCAAGCAAGAATTGTGAACATGAGGAATTTCTATAATTTTATAGACTCATTGTCACAACAGAGTTTGGTTAACTAACCTTAATAAGCCGGATACAGCAGGAGCAATGAGGATGCTAGTTAACCCCTTCCCTTTAAGAGCCACTACCTGTGAGCTGGTCTAAACTCGCTCTGCAGATATTACCCCAGCCAGGGAAGGGGAAAAAAGGGATAAACGAAACAATAACGTTGTAGCAGCAAGAACACTCAATGGTGTGGATGTAGGAGTTGGAGGCTTCACTCCTATGAGATCCCAGTGTTCCCTGTATGAGAGACACAATACAACATTCATGAGTTTCCTGGCCCCACCCACTCTGTAGGACTAAATGTATATATACTGTATGTCTAAACTTACGTAATATCTGCCACAATCATCCAAGAACTAAAAAGGCTCAAAAGGTAAAAATAAAGAAAAGAAATCAAAGTGTCTGTTGCCTCTAATAATCCAGGATTTGCAATACTCAGCAGAATAAGCTTCAGAAGAAGTCAATGTAGAAATGTACTTATCTGATATCGTTGTCTTTTAACCACAAGTATTTCCTTCAAAGTTGGGATCACCGTTGGTTCAAGTTACACAATGTTAAGAATCACACTGGTAACATCCAAGATACACAAAACCCATCGGAGTCTCGCAACGGCTCAATTGTGCACAAAAACAAAAGGTAATCCAAAGGGGGGAGGCACTGTACCCCTTTCTGTATATAGCACAACCAAGGAAATAAAAAAAAAAAAGAAAAGAGCTCGTCTTCTTGCGAGCACTTCAGCGCATGTTACGGTTGTAGAAATGCCCAGATCCAGCCAGGAAGTTCAGAGCATGTATATCATGGTCATGCATCAACGCTGGAATAATTGTTGATTACCGGTCTCTCCCGGCCGGTGAAACGGACGCGTTTGCGCTCCACGCGAACGCGTGAATTACAAATAATGAGGCTTGCAGAAAACCGGTTTCTACAGGCGTGTGAACGGACGCGTTTGTGCTCCAGCGAGAACGCATGCTACGAACGAAGGCAGATATCTGTTAACACTCTGGACTCTTGAGTGCCATCAACCCAGGGGCAGCGTCTCTTCCGGATGTAGAATTCACCGAAGCATACAGGTGACAAGCACCAGGCAACGGGAAGGAGGTGCTTATAAGGAAGTAGATGGAATAAAGGATAGTAGACAGAGAAGACAGAACTACCCTTTAGGTTTTCTGTGATATGTAGTTCTCTAACCCTTTTCATCACATTCATACATAATTGGCTGCCTATCTTCCCCCTTCATTCAGGTCAAAACTTGACACTCATGATAGAGAATTTCTAAGACTTATCATATGAACTATGTTCAATAAACTTATAGCACAATCTGGTTAAACCTTACCCTTTAAAAATCAAAAGATTTGAAATAAGTACATATGATTTGGAATTGCTTGATTAAGGATGCTTCTTTTTTAAAATTTTATTTTAAATGTATCCATCTATAACAGTAAGTTCATAGTTCCTGGTATTAAAGAGAAACACATAAACAATGAAAATTCAAAAAAATTTAAATGCCTAAAGAAAAGTCCAATTTTTTAACATGGTTTGTCACATTTTATCTCCACGTATATAATGATGCTACTTGGACAGAGGACTCATGGTTTTCTAATAACCAGGGACACAATACATATTGTCTGCATTCTGAGGCAGGTATTAGCAAGACCCTAACCTTAGGCAGGAGGTCCAAAATCCCCTGTATTATGACTTGCAAAGTCGGACAGACATTAGATCACTAGCTGCACCAAAGAACGGTACTTCCCGCTCGATGGTGCAGGAGGGCCACAATGCAATGTGCTTATGAGGGACTGGTGAATTTGCGCTCAGCAAAATCAAAATTCTTAAATCGTCAGCCTCTTTAAGGAGGATACACTCAATGAAAAGTCTGGCGGGTCAAGAACAAAGGGTGCCTATTGACACACCACTATGGAGATACATTCAGGGTGGCACAATATGTACCCTCCTGTCTGTACCTTCACAAAGTGTCAGCGTGGCATGGACATCGAGTTCCATGCCGTGTTGGAACTTTTACGCGTTTCCATTTTCGATGTCTGTTTTCCTAGAAGCACGATGGGAAACGCAAATAACCACAGACTGTATTAAGAGTTACTAGTTGCACATTTTCAAATAATAATACTTGTTGACGGTTCTTACATGGCATAGGCACATTAGAGGCGCATTATTCTGCTGCCCCAAAGACATAATCGGAGCCTCTTATGTTTAAAAAAACGAGTAGATTTTATAATGGTTAAACAGTTTCCAAAGCATTTAGAACATTTATAAATCTCTTTTAATAAATACACCATGGTATCTAGGGGATGTGATGAACACAGGTGTACGGGGTAGAGTGGTTAAAGGGTTTGGAGTATAGACTGTGTACAGAACAGCTGTGCATAAAAACAAACTACTCACAAAAATTGATTTATCTTTCCAATTTGTTGATTGAAATTTTGTAACAGGGAGATTGTTGACTTTAATTCACCTTATAATGTGTTTAAGATAATTATGACTTATTATGGCCAGTCCAAGTGAACATGCACCTCGATTGGCCTAACTCACAATTTAGCTTTTTTACCGTTGTTGAAGAATAATATATGTGAAGTTGTTGGAGTTTGTATTTAGTAATGGGACTTAAAATACGGTGATTACTTAAAGGTGGATGAGAGATAATTGCCTGGCCTTTTAATGCGACATAGTGGTGCTTAATACGATGTCGGCTGGTCTTTAATCAGCTCTACACTGTCACGGTCTCTGCACCCGCTGACCTCTGTTTGGTGGGCTCGACACAGCTATTAACAAGGAACCGCACATGGTGCTGTCGCAAGCTCCCATTTTTTTAAGGGACCTTGAGTTTTTGCCATAAACCACCCTTAACACAAGCTCATATAAAGAAAAACAATAATTGTGTTAATCCATTCACCACGAGTGACAAGGTCCTGGGATCAACAGAGGGGCAACATTTTTGGCACCTCGTACCCCAAATAGAGGCTGCCAACATAAGTGGTCCCTGTTAGGGGCCCATGAACATGCTCTTGGACAGGTTTTCCATGTCAAACGGCCCAGCATGGAAAGCTTTATGTAAACCGTGGATCTTAATCCTGAAGGTGTAAAACAAAAATCATTATGGATTACAGCCTGGCTTCCGAAGGGCCGATGGTTTCCTTAAGCACATCTGATTCAACCCTTAATGGCTAGTAGGTTTAATTACCTAATGGCTGTATTTTACTTAGCCTGTCGGAGCAGAAACCGTCAATATTAGTTTTAAAGCCTCACACTGAATGTCGGAGGGTATTCGACCGTGATCGTAATCCTGCTCAGTGTGTTAGATGGTAACCTATTTGCAGGAGTTGAAAAGGAGAGGATGTACCTGTTGAATAAGTGACTAGCTACTCACTGTGGGCACAAACAGAGGTTTTTGATTTGCTTGGTACCGAAAATTAGTTAGTTTTGACCTTATGAGGCTAGCACGATTGGCGTTAGGGTCATTGAAGTTCGCAGTGTTCTAGTTTGAGTACTCATTTTTTTTCATTTATACATTTATGATATTTTATTTTGTATGTGATGGGTATTTTCTAAATGAATTCAGCCCTCAGCCGTAATTTTTTTGTCTACTATAGACCTTGGACCAGAAATTGTAGGTGCTGTCGTTTGATTAGGAGACATACAAGAGTTTTTGGGTGGAGAGTATAGATATTATCTATTTGGCCTTATCATGAAATATAGTAATGGCTTGCAATTCAATGCCTGGTCAATTGCACGTTAATTTTGGTATGGTAAGAAGAAGTATTAGGGATTTCAAGGAAATGAGTGGTCTGGATTTAATTCTTACTGGCGTGAGAATTGTCGTGGAAACAAAGTGTACTAAATGAAGTTGTGGGAGGTTTATCATCAGTTGGCATGGCAAACTGCTTCATGATGTAAGAAAATCAATTGAGTTGTTAATTTTCGTGCAGGGTTAAAAATATTTTCCATTTCTAATTGTGGATCGGAGTAGTCCAGGAGATGTTAGCTTGTGTAGGAGATTTTCTATTCTGTACTGTGTAAATGCGGCTTATTGGCATATTGCCAATATTCATTTGGGGCGGTGGCTAAAGCAGACAGGGTTGTAGTGCTGCCACGGGTGGTAGCAAGACTACATTGCACAGGAGGGTGGTGAAAGTAGGTGAGGGAAGGAGTGGTTGTTGTATGATGATCACAATGGGGCTAGAGCCTTTTAACGGATGGGGGTGAGTTCAATTATTGCTAAACTTATCTTGAATGTCGTTGATCACTTTGTCAAAGATCTCCATGTTTAAAATATTTTGGATAAGTGACATAATGCACAATGTAGATAGTGGTGCCTCAACTTGATGATTGGTTGTTGAATGAGTTCTCATCCATATCAGTCTTTAACCGCCCAGACTACGGCGAACCACCTGCATTTGCTAAGGTACATTTTAAACTTGCATGAAGTCATACCTGGTTCACACCCAACACTTACTTTCATTGTATCAGTTCTGAACACTGTGCAGTTTAAGGCTTATCATCCATAGCAGCAATTCAAGGATATTAAGTCTACAATACTGATGTTTGAACCTCTATACAGGATTTCGGAGATAATGAATCTGAGGCATTTCGGCCTCCTGCACCCCGCTTGTGGATCATGTCACATGGCAGATTTAGGGTCAGCAATGTGACCTGAAATTTAACATGGAACTGCATCAGGTTAATCACACCAACCTGGCATTTACCAACCAATTTGCAACACATATTTAAATTAACTACAAAAAGTGAATCTCCATAATTCACATAATTAATTATCAATCAAACAATTAATAATAATTTTAAAAAAAATTGAAAAGAACAAAGTTACTGTACTAACCAAACGTTTCCGCTTTATGACCTAAATCCACAAACAAAATAATAATTAAACAATTGACAAAAATATTAAACAACAAAAAAATGAAGATTTATGAGCAAACAATGATTATTTGAAAACTGAATTACTTTCCCCCATCTACCACAATACAATATTTTCAAAATTTTAAGAAATACGTTTAAATTAATGAATTAATATAAATTAGCAACAAATCATTATATAATGTAATCAATTTTTCTTCACCCCATTTACAACTGTTAGCCACACATCTCACCCATCACAATTCTTTACGCATTGACATTTTAATTTTTTTAATTTATTTTTAACATTAAGGGGCCCATTAGGATCTCAGGTGGATCGCCAACACCCGCATGGCGGTGGCGATCCTCACGAGATCCGTTCCCGCCCGCTACCCATTTCCCCTCCGCCATATTACTATGACGTGGGGACCGCAGCAGACGAAAAGACAGTCCGCTACTTTTCCTCCTGGTTAACAAATCAACCGGGCAGAAAAGAGTTTAATATGGTGGCAGTGTCTGTTAGACACCGCCAGCCATATTACCATGGGGCACAAACATGCCTTTCCATGGTGGAATTGCCACCACGGAAAGGCATGCAGGAATTGCTTGTACGGGCCCGTTGCGGGCCCCCAGGGGCTCTGGGGGGGTGGGGTGTGCACATGGTGGATACCTATGGTACCGCCCTGCAGTTCCATGCACAACATGGCAGGCACCGCACGGTGCCTGCCATGTTGTGCATGGAAGTGCACGACATGCCTTCCTGGCATTGTGGTGGACGGTGCTGAGTGCACCGCCTACCACAATGTCAGGAATGCAGGATGCGCCCACCACTGTGGAGCGGGTGCATCTGAATGGCCCCCACGGGACGCCCACCCTTGTGGCGTGCGGTCCCATTTCATGATAGGATGATGGGCGTACAAAGTCCTCCCGCCATCCTAATGGCCCCCTAATTATTAAATAATTAAATAATTATTGATTAATAAAATAACTCACAATATGCCAACAATAAATTCTACGACCAATTTTGTAAACCATGGAACAATTTGCATAATTAAATAACAATTAACATTTCAAATATAACTAATTATTAATACATTAATTTATACATTAAAGAAAGTAAAATAAAAAGAAATTAATGTTATTTCTTAAATATTAATAATTGGTTTAATAAATACATTATTTTCCACCCTACTCCCATATGAACACCCAACCCGCTCTTAAAAAAATGACACAAATAAAATAATTGCTAATGAAGTAATAATAATTAAAAACAAAATAACAAAAAAGTTCATAAACGAATTACCACTATTAGCAATCCTAATTTGTTAAAAATTAAATATTATTAATTCAAAATTGGTATTGATTATTTAAAATTAAATTAATTAGCACCATATTCCCCTGCAAACACACAACCTGCTCTTATTAAAATTAGACCTATTTAACAATTAAATAATAAATACAAATTAAACAAATATAAATAAATGTATTATAACTTAATACCCAGAAATAACACTATACATTTAAAAATAAAATGGATTTTAAAAGAATTATTCATTTTACTATATTTAAATTACCTCCCCCTTATACCTATTTAAACCCACAACCCGCAACACATTTAAAATGCAAAATATTCTTTTTTTAAATTGTATGTTATATCATTTGATTACAAATATTAATAGACCAAAGCAATAATTACACACAAAAAATGAGCACATACAGTTAAATGTGAAAGTAAAATACACAACACTTAATAAAGAAACTATATTTTGTACAAATATCATTTTATCAAACAATAATATCAAGTTTGATATTGAAAAAAATATATATCTTACATGAAACTTGATTTTCTTCTCCAGCATTTCCTTGCAGTCAATATTTAGGAATTCAATATTTTACACTTGATATTATTGAGAGTCGACTTTTTCTACCCGATATTCTCACTCTTTACCCTGCTGGATAGTTATGGAAAATTGAAAATTGCACGCTAAAGTTTTCCACATTCCTGAGGAAATTGCACAAAGCTTTGAAAACTTCGAAGCAGCCCTTCATTGAGCAGACCGCCCACATACGCCAGTCAACAGCTACCTCTGTGTATGGGATATCCCCCTTCCACAGTTTCTTAGAGAGACAAAAGGAAATGGGTCGAGGATAGGCACCAAACACCCTATCTGACTGGCATTTTATGGCGTGTTAACTGCCATGAAAGGGCAAGCAGAAAAAGACATTATATTTGCTCCGGTGGTGATTGATTAGTCACTGCCACTGCTATAGGGATTGCAAACCCTCTGATGACCTTATTGATCCTGTTGGATGCATGGAGGTCAGTGTATCTGGCAGCCCTCTCTCCGCAAGCCATCATAATCATTTTTGCTATCCTGAAGGGTCAGATGGAGTCGGTCCGAGCACCGACGGGCTGACGGTGGCAGTCAAAAGGGCATACTATTGAGCCCACATTTGCGTTTGCATCATCATCCAACGCGCGTAATCAGTGAAGGTGTCGTTGGAAGGCAACTATAACCCATATCATAATGATGCCCTATCTGAAGTATTCCATTGCAGAGGGGTGAAATTAACTCACACACATCCTTTCAATGCAACAATAGAGTAAGTGTTGCATTGGGAGGGGTAAAATATTAACTATAGTTAGTGCCAGAGTAGGTTAAACTTTTGACCTGTAAATTAGTTTATACTTTCTATTCACACAAAAGTGAGGCCAATAGTATATAAATGTTCGTGATGCGAATGATACTATGTAACATTCATCCACCATTGAATTCAGATTAATTAAATGAGTAATACATTTCTAATTAATAAAAAAATAATGAAATGCATTGTAAAACAAAAAATATATATCTAATTGTTAATTAACCAAATATTGTTATGAAATATAAATACATTGAACATAGCTTACAATGGTTAAATAATATAATATACTTGTAAAAAATGCTAATCTAAAAAATATAGATGAAAAAATGTAAAATGCTAAATAAATGACTCCCTGTACTTAAGCAGGTAAATCCAAAATATTGTTTTATAAATTAAAATATATAGAATTAAATACCAAATATTAAATATATTAAATGATTAACATATAATATTTTAAAATACCTAGTGAGTGACTATACATTTTAACAAATGTAACATGTAATTTTTCTTATTTTTTAAAAACTGTATATATAAATACTCCAGTAACATAAAAGCAATTTTAACATAACTTTAAAAAAAAATCCTTAAGCTATTTAAACAATCTTTCAAATTATATTTACAGTAGGAAAACTGTTGGATAGTGGATGGATACGAAATAACTATTCGCACTCACAAAAAGTTAAACAATAGGGAAGGTGTTGAATATTAGAGGGCTAAACATTAGTATTCCCACTACAGTCAGTACAAGAATGGTGAAAGTGTTGCATAGCGGAGGTGTAAAAATTAGTATTCAAACTCCTGTGATTGAAAACGTGGTGAAAGTGTTGGACAGCGGACGGGCAAAAATGATTAATCCACGTCCAATGTGTGCAACAGTAGTAAAAATGTTGAATAGCATAGGGGTAAAATTTACTATTATCACTCCAGTGTGTGTAACTGTAGGGAAAGTGTTGGATATTGGATGTGTAAAAGTTATTAATACAACTGCAATTAGTGCAACAGTAGGGAAAGTGTTTGATAGCAGAGGGGTAAATCTTACTGTTCCCACTAAAGTGAGTGCAACAGTAGGGAAAGTGTTGAATAGCGGTCAGGTAAAAATTATTATTCCCAATCCAGGGAGTGCAACAGTAGGGAAACTGTTGGATAGTGGAGGGATAAAAATTACTATAACAACTCCAGTCAGTGCAACAATATGGATAGTGTTAGATAGCGGAGGGGTGAAAGCAATTCTTCACACTGCAAAAATCGGGAAAGTGTTGAATATCATAAGGTTAAAATTTAATATTGACACTCCAATAAGTGTAACAGTATTGAAAGTGTTGGCTACCGGAGGAATACAACTATCTATTAACACTCCAGCTTACGCCACAATAGTGAAACTGTTTGATACAGAGGACTAAAAATTAATATTCACCCATGGGTGAGTACAACATTAGTGAACGTTATGGATATTGGAGATGTAAAAGTTAGAATTCATACTACAATCAGTGCAACAGTATTGTGTTGCTGAGGGGTAGCAATTAATATTCTCAATACAGTGAGTTCTAAAATAAATATAAACAAAGTATTAACATCCAAAATATACTTATAACAAAAAAAGGTAAAAAAATATAAATATGTTAAAAATTAAAATATAAATATATTTAAACTTTGAAATGTAAATACAAAATATTATAATGTGCAAAGCATATAATGCAAACCTTGTGATATTTTTTTAAATAAAATTTAAAAGTACATATATTTACTTTGAAATGATTTGCAAATAAAGCTTATTTATTACATAAATGTACTTTTTATAGTTCCTAAAGTATAACACCATACAATTAACATAAAAGCTGTAAATGAAAAGTTTAAAAAAATCACTTTTTTAGGATATGTAATTATTATTTAAAAAAATAGTATTAAATAAAACTCTTATTCTTAACAAACTTTAACACTATCGAAACCACAAACCACATTTAAATTTAAAGTTTTGAAATAAAAAGAAATACAATGTAAATTATTTTTCATTTAAGAAAAACAGTATTAAAAAACTAATTGAAAGGAGGTCAAATTAATGTACTACACACCCTTTACACGCTAAAAATGCAACACAGCCCAAAAATATAAAGAATTACACTAATTAAATATCAATAAATATTTAATAACTATCCAAAAATTATTACAAAATTAAACATCATTAACTTTCCAACCTTATGGCATATAAATACCACAACCCACACAAAAAAATACTTTTCATAATTTCCGTATTTAATGTTGCAATAATTATTATTAATTCAGAAATAATTATTAATTAATGGAAAATAATTACTTACCGCCATTTACTATCATAAAACCCTTAAGCCGTGACTAAAATTAAATACACAATTTCCGTAATACATTTTCAATTAGTTAATTAATTAATAGCAATGAACAACGAAATGGTAATTAATCATAAAAACCTTACTTCACACACTTCACTCCCTATAAACCACACAGTGGGTTTCTAAAAAAAATTCCACAATGACCGTTATAATTAGCAAGTAGTTAATTAATATTGACAAACTATAATTTTCTAAGTAATTAATAAAAAAACATTACCAATATTCACAATATGACGTCTTAATTCAAAAAGTATTAAAAATCAAAATATAATCCATAAATTATAACAATGAAATTACTTCACACCCTATTCCACCATTAAATCAAGTACGCAAGCCGAAAGAAAAATACTAAAAAATACATTAATAAAATGATAACACATCTTCCCAAAAAAATTATACAAAAAAGGGATTTACATTTAAAATATATACTAAAATACATAACACTAATTAGAAGTTTAAAAATTTAAAGAACATATATAAAACAGTAATATTTAAGATTTCTATAAAAACAGAGGGGCCGATTACGATGGCTTGCTGGTGGAAAAGGGACCGCCCGCCATAGGTGCGGTGGTCCTGCACAACGAATTAGAATGCGCCCGCCACACTGGCGGGCACATTCTGTATGTTTACATTGTGGCGGGTGGCAGCACCCACCACAATGTAAAAATGCATGTTTTACACTTGCATGTACAACATGGCAGGCACCGTACGGTGCCTGCCACCTTGTACATGCAAATGTAGGGGGGTACCATACGTGCAGCACCCCAACCCCCTGGGGGCCCGCAATGGGCCCCCGAAGGCGTTTCCGCCTGTCTTTTTGCAGCGGGAACTTCGCCGCAAAAGACAGGCATCCAAATTACCACGGCGGTGCCTGCACTGCACCACCTCCATAGAGCCCTTGTACCTGATCCCGCAAGGTGGGTGAAAAAGGCCCACCTTGCGGGACCTCGGCGGATGGTCTTTCCATCCGCCGAGGTACCTTTTCCCTTCCCACCATCACCCTAATGTGGCGGTGGGAATTTTAAGGGTGATGGAGGTAAATCCGAGACCGTCGGGACGGTGGTCCTCACCGCCGGGCCGGCGGTCACAGATTTACCGCCATCGTAATCGGCCCTCATATTAAAAAAATTAAAACCAACATTTAGGGGACCATTAGTATGCTGGGCGGATCGCCACCACCGGCCAAGCGGGGGCGATCCAAACGTCATCCTGCAATGTTTCACCCCCGCTACTTTAGGATGTTTGGGGCGTCCACGTTGGACTGGATAGGCATGCGGTTTTCAATGTTGGGGGCCGTTAGAAGGCCCATTGAGTGTTGGGGGGTGCATTTGGGGGGTACCTGTGGTAACCCCCTACATTGGCATGGACAAGGTGGCAGGCACTGGACGGTACCTGTCACCTTGTGCATGTCAATGCACAACATGCATTCCCAGCATTGTGGCGGATGGCGCTGTGAGAACCGCCCGCGACAATGCTGGGAATGGGTGATGGCACCGCCACAGTGGCGGCGCCATCCTAAGTGCAGGTGCGGTACTGCCACACACCTGGCGGACAGACCCGCTTACTGTTACGGTGGCGGGCAGACTTAGTCCACCCGCAATCGTAATGGTACCCTTTGGGGGTCATTAGGATGACGGGTGGACTTTGTCCGCCCGCCATCCTGTCGGAATTCGGGACCATCCGCCATTAGGGCGGGGGTCCCCGGGGGGGTATTAGGATGTGCCCGCCACAGTGGCGGGCACATCCTGCATTTATAGCATTGTGGCGGGCAGTGCTCTCAGCACCGCCCGCCACAATGCTGTACATGCATCAATGCATTTGCATAAACAAAGCGGCAGGCACCGTGCGGTGCCTGCTGCTATGTTCATGCAAATGAAGGGGGGTACCACAGGTACCCCCCCCCCCGTGTGCAGACCCCACCTCTCCTTCACTCTGGGGGCCCGCAGGGAGCCCCCAGAGTGAAGACCGCATGCATTTCCGTGGCGGCATCGCCGCCACGGAAAGGCATCTCTTTGGGCCCATCATAATATGGCTGGCGTTGTCTATGAGACCTTGCCACCAAATGAAGCCTTTTCCGCCCCGGCCGCAAGGCGACCGGGGCGGAAAAGCCGCGCTCAACCCCGCCATTCTAATATGGCGGGGGGGAATTCCGGAGAGGATGTCGAGCGGATTGCCCCCACCAGGCCGGCGGTGGCTACCGCCAGCCTGGCGGGAGCAATCCGCCCGACATCCTAATGGGCCCCTTTGTACTCAATATTTATGTTGTTCAACATTTCTTACTCGATAGAATGTCTGAACACCAATAACAAGTTTCAAAAAAACATATAGATGTTTTTATATCGATATTTTTCAAATTCTGAAAATAGAAACCGCAATAAGTACCATATTTTTAACATTTATAAAAATAAAAAATATAATGTAATTGTAAAAATTAACTTAAGTACAATAAAATAAGCATTTGTAAAATTGTTAATACTTAAATAACTTTATACCCTACATTTCTACAAAGCACATAACACATTACAACCCCACAAAAAAATAATCGTATGTACATGTAACTGAATGGAATATTAATAATAAGAGTAACAAATTTGGATTTTTACTATAAGTGAATGTAATGTACAAAAAGACCATTTGATAAAAACATAACAAACACACCCAAAATATAAAGTAAAACAAATCGATAAATCTAGTGTAGTCCATTACATTTCCACACTTTCCTATAACAAATGGTACAACTCACACTTACTACATAAAACAAAATATATTTTAAATACATAGTAAACAGAATTTTTTTATCTCACTCTTAATGTAATTAATATTAGTACATTTCTAAACAGTCTTTACCAGTTAGAAAATAGTACCAAACAAGATCTAAATCTTAATTTTAAAAAAGTTTTAAAAAAATACAAATTAAATTAACATCTTATGTAGATTCAACCCCATTAACCTACAATAGACATAACCTGCACCTAAAAAATTAAACACAAATATTTAGTTTTAACAATAAAATAACTAAGTATACGTAAAATATATATGGCCCTATTCTGATGTGGGTCAGAGTTGCCTTTGACGGACACCGGTATAGGGCCCCATTAGGATGTTGGGCAGATCTCCACCGCCATGCGGTCGGTGGCGATCCGCCCAACATCCTTTCCCGCCTGCCACCCATTTGCCCCCACCATATTACTATGGGGCAGGGCACCGCAGCGGAGAGAAAGACTGTCCGCCGCTTTTCCGCCCATCAAGAAGTTGCCCGGGTGGAAAAGGGTTTCATATGGTGGCGGTGTCTGTTAGACATCGCCATTAGGGTGTGGGTGGGAACATGCTTTTCTGTGGCGGCGTTGCCGCCACAGAAAGGCATGCAGGAATGTCCTGTGGGGGCCCATTGCGGGCCCCCAAGGACTCTGGGGGGGGAGGGGCACATAGAGGGTACCTATGGTACCCCCCTGCACCTCACTGTACAACGTGGCAGGCACTGCACGGTGCCTGTCACGTTGTGCATTGAAGTGCGCAATTTGCATTTTTAGCATTGCGCCGGGCGGTGCTTTCAGTACCGTCTGAAGCAATTTTAAAAATGCGGGATGTGCCTGCCAGTATGGCGGGCGCATAATAATGGCCCCCACGGGACTGTCGCCCTTATGGTGGGCGGTCCCATTTTACATCGGGGGCCCCTAGTCCTAATGGGGCCCCTAGTGTGTCAACCGGCCAACCGTAGATCGGCAGTTCTGATCGCCTGAGAAAATAGCAAGCACACATAGGGGCTCATTAAGATGGCGGGCGGACTTTGTCTGCCCCCATCCCGGCGTAAAACGGGACTGTCTGCCACGGAAAAGCATGTCCCCGCCTTCGCCCTAATATGGATAGCGGTGTCGAACAGACTCCGCCACCATAATAAACCCTTTTCCGCCTGTTCAACTCCTTGACGGAAAAGCGGCGGACGGTCTTTCCGTCCGCTGCGGTCCCCCCGCCATAGTAAAATGGCGGGTGGGGAAGGATGTCGGGCGGATCGCCACCGCCCGCATGGCGATCTTCCCGTCATCCTAATGGGGCCCATAGTGAGGATGCAAAAACCTACGTCCCTAGAGTATATTGAACGGTGTTCAAAAACACGGCGTAGCAGAATGTCTCATAGAGAAATGGGAATTTGTGGGAATATCGGCAACGTGTGAATAGGACCATCGGGTGCCAGCCAGACAGTGCAGGGATTTCAAGGGGGGCACATGACCAAAAACGTACACCTCCAAGTAAAGGGAGCCCTGCTACAGGGTACCAAAGCAACTTTCTGCAAGCCTTTCAATGTCAGAAAAGCCTAAATGGAATAGATGTCAAACATTGTAATCCTGATATTGAAAACTCCACCCTTAAAGGATTAGACTGCGTTTCCGACTGGCCAACGGGTCGCTTAATCACATAGAAAGCAAGTCGGAACGATCAGGCATTTTACACTGAAAGAGCCAACATCATAATCTTAAAGTCACACTGTAAAGCTGCCATGTCAGTCTGCAATACTGCATTCAGAGGCTTAACGTCTGACATTGTAATAATGCCCATAATATCATTTAACAGTATGAAAAGCATGTGATTGTATTCAAAGTACTCCTCACATTTCAACCAGCAAACATCCAACATGCTCATGAAAACAAAAATTTAAAAAAAGAAATGATACAATAAACATAAGTTTTATCAAGTTTGCTTTTAAATTTCAAGATAAACATGAATTAATATTGAATTACTAATGAAAAATAAACCAGAATTTGAACCTTATAAACATGAAAGTGCCCAACGATGATAAAAATCCATAAAATATTGAAATTAAACATGAATACTGCTACCAAATATTATACAAAGATTTTTAATAATACTTTTAATAGACTTACAAAGATAGTTTTAAATCATTGTCATTTAAAAATAAATTGTTCGGAAGTATATTAATATTTAGGATTTGTTTTTTATCATGTATTATTAAATTGAAAAATCTGTTAAAATAAATAAGTAATAGAATTTCTTTAGATACATGCAATTTAGGGTCCGCATATAATTTTGGCACACAATATTTTTAATAAAGGAACATTTTTGAAAGTCAATACTTATACAATTAC
Source organism: Lissotriton helveticus (assembly GCF_964261635.1). Lineage (NCBI taxonomy): Eukaryota > Metazoa > Chordata > Amphibia > Caudata > Salamandridae > Lissotriton > Lissotriton helveticus. The sequence goes on along the minus strand of NC_136067.1, from coordinate 1,772,292,039 downwards.
TTATTTTTTATATTTTGTCAGTAAACCAAAGGAAATACTTTTATAAAAATTAAAAGTTCATCCTTATAGTAAATACTAATTTTTAAATAGATTAATTGTAATATTTGTCACCATCAGTTCACAAGAGTTAATATACACTAGAGAATTGTACATATACGTACAATGCATTTTAATGAATAAGGAATTTATACTCCCCATTTAAAATTTTTCAAGATAATAACACCAAGGGGGTCATTAACATGGCGGGTGGACTTTGTCCACCCGCCATACCCCTGGGAAATGGAACTGCCCGAAATGCCTTAGGATACGTCCGCCACACTGGCGGGTGCATCCCGCATTTCTAACATTGCAGTGGATGGTCTTGCCATCTGCCGGGGTCCCCCCGCCACAATAACGTATTGTGGCGGGAGAAATTTGCATGCGGGTGGGGGAATATGTCGGGTAGAGCGCCACCTCCATGCGGGCGTTGCGATCGGCCCAACACACTAATGGGCCCCCAAGTCTTGAAAGAAGGTGCAGGCACAACGTGGCAGCCACCGTGCAGTGCACATGCATGCACATGTAGGGGGGTACGATAGGTACCCCCCATGCCCCAACATCATGGGTACCCGCAATGGGACCCCAACCTCAAAATCCGCATGCCTTTCTGGGGCAGCAACTCCATCACAGGAAGGCTCCCTTCCGCCTGCATCCTGATATGAATGGCGGTGTCTAGCAGACACCGCCACCATATGAAACCCTTTTTCTTGGGCAGAAAAGCGGCAGACGGTCTTTCCGTCTGCCGCGGACCCCCCGCTATTCTAATATGGCAGGGGGGAAATGGTCTCTTCAGTATTCTGAAGAGACCTAAAAATTGACCCCTTCTGAAATCTCTTCTCCTTGCTAACAGTCGCACTACCGTAGGGTGAGCAGTCAAAATATCGACAATAAAATATCGACCTACAATAATATCGAGGTGATAATATTGAAGGGACAGAATATCGATGTTAGGAATATCGATGGACAGAATATAGACCCTAAGGTAAGAAATATCGTTTTTTAAAAATATGAATGTAAGTAATATTGAAGTTAGTAATATCGATATCAAATATACCGATGTTACTAATATCGATGTTACTAATAAGTTACTAATATCGATGTTACTAATATCGATGTTACTAATATCGATGTTACTAATATCGATGTTACTAATATCGATGTTACTAATATCGATGTTACTAATATCGATATTACGAATATCGATATTTATATGATTATGTATTTTAGTATGCATGTAATATGTATGTGTTATATTTTTGGGTAAAGTGTTCTACTGGTTTCAAAATATATGTATACAATTTTTGTATGTTAATAATGTTATTTTAAGTTAATCTTGTATTTTAGTACCGTAGCGGGTTGTGGGTTTATAGGGGAATAGGGTGGGAAGTAATTTAATTATACTAAATTAATTAATAATTTGTAGGAATTATAAATTAATTTTAGTTAATTTTTGTGTGTAAGTTCTGTAGCGGGTTGTGGGTTTATAGGGGAACAGGGTGGGAAGTAATTTAAATATAATTAAGTAATCATTTATTTTCATTAAGTGGTATTAGTATTTATATGTGTTAATTAATTATTAATTGGTAATTAATTTTTAATAATTGGTAATTAATTTTTATGAATTGATTAATTGATAATTATGTTAAGTGTATTATTTTATTATTGGAGTGTGTTATACGTTTGTAGAGGAATAGTGTGTAAAGTAATTGATACCTAATTGAGTCCTTATAAAATGTGGGGTTGGGTAATGATAATTAATTTATTGGACATTAATGATTAATTGGTAATTATTTAAAAGTATAATTTTTTTGGTTATGAAAATGAATTTATTGGTAATTAAATATTACTAAATAATATATATTGATATTTTAAATTAATATATTATATAATCATTAATTGGCAATTAATGTTTGATAATTAATATTTTTGGTTTAACAAATGATTTAATTGTTCAAAATTAGTTAATTGGTAATCACTTTATAATAATTAATATGCTTTTGTTATAAAACACATTTTATTGTTCAATGTTTATTAATTGGTCATTAATAATTATTAATTATGATTAATTGGTATTATTAATTTATTGTAGCTTAATTATTCATTGTCAATAATGTTTGTAATAATTATTTATTGGTATTTGCAAATAGTTTTGATTTATTTAATAATTAATTTATTAAATATGTTAAAATATTAATTTATGTATAAGTATGTTATTTTTAACTTCTACGTTATCCAACACTTTCCCTAATGTTGCACTCTCTGGAGTAGGAATAGTAATTTTTACCCCTACGCTATCCAACACTTTCCGTACTGTTGCACTCTCTGGAGTGGGCATAGTAATTTTTACCCCTACAATATCCAACACTTTCCGTACTGTTGCACTCTCTGGAGTGGGCATAGTAATTTTTACCCCTACGATATCCAACATTGTTCCTACTGTTGCAGTCTCTGGAGTTGGAATAGTTATTTTTACCCCTATGCTATCCAACACTTTCCATACTGTTGTGTTTTTTGGAGTTGGAATAGTAGCTTTATTGCCTCTGTTATTTGATATGTTTTGTATTATTTTAGCTAATGTAGTATGTAAATAATTTTAAAAATATTAAAAGAAAATAAAAAAAATTTATTTGGTTTACATAATTTAATTTTCATTTGTTATTATTTTATATGTATAGATGAATTTGTATTTTATAATATGTTTAATTATTTATGTTATTAAAATACATAATTATGAAAACATTACTAAGTATATATATTTTATATTATATGTATATGTTTAGTAAATTTTTTATTAAATTATGCATATTACTATTCATTTTAAATATTATTTAAAAAACTGTATTTTCTTTATAATGGTATTTTTTTACATCGATTTTTTTTCCGATATTTTTGTACTTACCATGTTTTATATAGGATGTCCATATTTTTTACATCGATATTATTGCTCCGAATATTTTTGTATGTCGATTTGTTTGTCTTTCAATATTTTGTCAGACATTCGTATTATGTACGTCTATTGCAAGTGTTATGGTTATATCATCACTGACACTAATGACATTAGCATGATCCTCGACCAAAGCCACACGGCAGCCCTCATCATTCTGGACCTCTCAGCAGGCTTAAAACCCCATCTCGGACCACACACTAGTAAATAGGCTCCATGACGCCGGCATCTGAAAAATAGCATTAGACTGGATAAGATCTTTCCTCTCATGCAGAACACAGAGAATCCAACTCCTGCCCTTCGTCTCAGAAATGACAGATATCAGATGCAGCGTACCACAAGGATCCTCCGTCAGCCCCACACTCTTCAACATCTACATAGACACCATCACAACCATCCTCACAAAAATACAAAAAATACAAAAAATAAAAATTGCCTCATACAAAAATGACACAAAGCTCATCCTCACACTCACCAAGGAAGACAACATAACCAGGAGCAATTTCCAAGAAGGGATGAAAGCCATTCCAACCTGGATGAGCAACAGCTGGCTGAAGGTCAACGCAGAGAAAACAGAAATCATGCTCTGCTGCATCTACTACACATGGGACAACACCTGGTGCCCATCCGCCTTTAGAAAACCACCCACCCCAACAGACCAGGCATGCAGCTTTGGCATCATACTTGACTCTTCACTAACAATGAATAGCCAGATCAACACTGTATCCTCAGCATGCTTCAAACACCTTGGCATACTTTGCAAAACATTCAAGAGGATAACGCTGACTCCTGAAAAAACATCACCTATGCACTCATCACAAGCAGAATGGACTACAGCAACAGTCTCCGCAAACTCCAGACTCTCTAAAACGCCACAGGTAGGCTCATCATCGACATTTCACGACACAACCACATTACCCAACTTCTCCATGACATTCACTGGCTCCCCATAGAAAGAAGAATAACCTTCAAGGTGCTCACTCATGCCTACAAAGCCTTTCATAACAACAGACCACAATAGCTGAATCAGCGAACCTCCATCAACCCCTCCCAAAAAAACATCCACTCAACTGACCTCGAAGTAACCACCGTCCCTCGTTTCTACAAGACAAGAGCAAGGGGAAGATCCTTCTCCTACCTCACAGGCAAGAGTTGGAATGAACTCCAACTACACCAAAGCAAAAAACTACACCAGTTCAAAAAGGACCTCAAGACCTTGCACTTCAAATAATCACAAACGAGCTGCTCACAGCTGTTCACCCACCCTCTCACCCTAAAACACCCTCAGCACAAAAGCAGACAGTGTGATGGCAGACAGCATGTTTTGTGCCTTTGATATATTTAGTGAACACAAAGGGGTCCATTAGGCCCGTCATCCTAGCGGGGATTGGGACCGCCCACCATAAGGGCGGGGGTCCCGTGGGGGGCATTAGGATGTGCCTGCCACAGTGGCGGGCACATCCTGCATTTGTAGCATTGTGGCGGGCGGTGCTCTCAGCACCGCCCGCCACAATGCTACAAATGCATTTCAGCATTTGCATATACAAATGTGGGGGGGTACCACATGTACCCCCTGTGTGCAGCGCCCACCCCTCTTTCACTCTGGGGGCCCCCTTAGTCACCTCCTTCACTCTGGGGGCCCCCTTAGTCACCTGTCTAAAATGCGACATGACTAAAAAGTATAAATAAGCTCACATTACTGGCAACATCAGACAAAAAGCGCCAATGAAAAGTATAATCTAGAAATTCAAGCAACAGAAAGGGTAACGTTTTGAACATTAAAACAAATAAAAGAATAAAAACTCACCTGGCAACTAAAGCAAAATAAGAAACTAATATTCATTTTACTGATCGTTTTGCAGACATGAGTGAGCACAGTGTGACTGCAGCTTGGAGAAGTTTTGAGAGGGGTGAGAGGAAAAATGAAATTGATTTTTAGGGGGAGCTCAGAAAGACAGGGGAAAGTTAGATTGTTGCAAGTCAGAGAAAAATGAAATTCATTTGAAGATTCAAGGGGAGCTCAGAAAGACAGGGGAAAGTTAGATTGTTGCAAATGGGCAAGAGCAGTGAAGTACGCATGTCCAGATGCTAAGGGGAGATCATTCCGATGGGGAGATCAAAACAATGGTACACCTGTTGCGAAGCTCCACGCTCACACATCCGCAATCTTTGGCTGTTCGCCACGCCCCCCATGTGATCTCATGCTTGATGCGTAATTCTAACTACCACTCTGGATCAAGCTGTTTATCATTTTAATTGCTTGTCTAATTTTAGACTTATCACAGAGCAAGAGGTGATATCTAAAATTTCTAAAATCAAGTCTGGCTCTCCTCTCGACTCCTCTCCTATTAGGATTAATAAAGAGCTAGCCTCCATTTTTTTCTCATTTTTTTTTCCTTCTTTAGATAATCATTGTGAGTAACCACTCCTTAGAGAGGGTTGTGGTACCTGCTTTTCGCAAATCAGCATTAGTTTCTCAACTCTTAAAAAGGGGTCTCTAGACCCTAGCATTTTTTCTAATTATCAACTGGTCTCTTTTCGTTTTTGGGCGAAAATCTTGGAGAGCTGTGAGAATACACAGCTAGCTTCTTACAGTGAATAAAATGTTGTGTTCAATAAATGCCAATCTGGATTCAGGTCCAGCTTTAGCTCTGAAACTGGACTTACAGCAGCTAATCAGAGCTCTTCAGAGAGGTATAGCTTTGTCCAGACAAAAGGGAGCACCCAGTATAAGTCAAAACAAAACCCTTTCAGGCATAGAGTGACGCATAAATTATGCAAAAAAAAAGAAGGAGAGAACTCTGGGTAGAGTTTATGGCAAAAGACTTTGTCCTTTTCTATCTCGGCGTGGACAGCACTGTGCTAATCCTATGCTTAAAAACTTTGATAGAAAAACAGACATTTGAGGCGAGCAGATCTAGAGTGTCGCTGGTGTTGAGACTGCTCTAACAGGAGCTGCTCTCCACCTAAACTTGAGAACTACCCAGAGTTCTCTCCTTCTTTTATTGCATAATTTGTACGTCACTCCATGCTTGAAAGGGTTTTGTTTTGATATATATATATATATATATATATATATATATATATATATATATATATATATATATATATATATATATATATATATATATATATATATATATATATATATATATATATATATATATATATATATATATATATATATATATATATATATATATATATATATATATATATATATATATATATATATATATATATATATATATATATATATATATATATATATATATATATATATATATATATATATATATATATATATATATATATATATATATATATATATATATATATATATATATATATATATATAGTTTTGTGCCCCCATCATGGTTTCCTGTAAAGAGACCCCTGAGCCTGTATTCTTGATGACAGCAGGGGACTCACTCATTTGTGTTAATGTAGCATTTGCTTTACAGCCTTGATCTGCCCATTCTCTGGGGAAACTCCTGCTGAGGCTTGTAGTGTAAATAAGTTGGTAATAAAGAAAAGCTTAAGGCCTATTTGTGGGAACATGAACTGCACAAATGTTAATTAGGCAGTCTAACCGACAGATTTTTGGACCATAAAATCACTCCATCATTAAAAGCTTTTTTAGAAAACATCACGTTACACGGTCAATTATTTAGGTATTCGATTTCACATTTCACAAACTAACAATCTTTGTGTTCGGTAGAGAGAGAAATACTGCCTTGGTGACAGGTGCCCGCCATGTTCGATCGAGATTGGAATGGTTAATCATCGCCTTTTTTTTACCTAGGAGTAACCTGTAAAAAACGGACAGTTCCAAAATTCCATTTTATAGGCGCTAAGAATATGCCACTGCCTTGAGAATTAGAAGAACCAGCACAGAAACTGCAATCACTTTTTGTGTAACGAAATTTTAAACTTCAGTGTGGGCAGTGAGTAAGACATTTTGGATTTGTAATACATCCAAAATTATTGCCCACCTCGATTGATATATGTATTTCTTTTAGTATCGCTTTATGAATATTTGTACAGATGACATGTTGAACCAAATTAAATATATCTCTGATTTTAACTCCGTTTACATATTTGTGAATTTTATTTACCTTATGTTTTTAAGGACATATTATCCGAAATAAACATTGACTGATTGGTATTTGCTTCGTATTGTACACAGATAGCTCAAGTTGTCGTTTCTTCCTGGATTAAATTCACATCTTGTGCAGTACTGCATAGCCCAGCATCATGCATTAATTGTAGCCTCTGTGTAGGGTGCCAGGGAACCAAATAGTTCTTTTGAGTACACCCTGTAAAACAACATTTTTTTAAGTGGAGTTTCCAGCACACTGGAAGTCACGCATTTGGTGTGTAACTCTTTGCAACGATCCCTTGTTTGTTCCGTCCGTATGGATGATCCGTGCCCAGCATAGGTCCAGTAGTCCCGAATTCACCCAGAATTCTAGGGTAACCTATGCTTATGTGTGCAGTTTACTGCCACTTATACTTGGCATTTAAAACGACTTGTCAAACCTTAAACTCCCTTTTTTATTACATATGTCACCCCTAAGGCAGGCCTTAGCTAATCCTAAGTGCAAGGAGCGTGTAAGCAAACGTTAGAACATATACTTGTATGTTTTACATGTCCATATAGTGGCAAACACCCAAATTCGTTTGTCACTACTGGAAGGCCTACTTTTCTCATAGGTTAACATTGGAAATTCCTGTACCCACACAAAGGGCTGATTGCCCCATAGATAGCATGGCAGACAGGACTTGGCTGAAAGGGGACCTATGCACTTTGGAGAGCTGCATTGAAGGCACCCCACATCAAAAGAACTGCTGTGCTGCTAAAGGACGCATCTTTGGACTGCAGACTGGGAATGCCTATTTTTGTCTTCTGCTGCCTGCTGGTCTCTAACTTTGCTGAAGGAACGCTGAATCCTGCCTTTTTCTTCCAGTGTGCTTGAAGGGCTTGTAACTTGCCTTCTGTTGTTTGAGACTTGGGTTTATCAAAGTCTCTACCCCTGCTCCTCTGCCTGGCTCGCTGGAAGTGGCCCAGGTATTAGCTACACGGATTTCAACGTATCTCATGTCTGCGTGTAGAAGAACCGGTGCATCGACCCCCATTGTGGGAGTCTAATTTGCGCATCACATTAGATTGAATGCTTTGCCTCCCAAGATCGACGCATCGTACAGCACATCGCTGCTGATGCAGCTTGGTGAGATTGACGCATCCCCATGACTGCATCAAATGCGGACTCCCAGTGGAGTCTTTTTGGGCACACTACACGAACTTAGCTTGTACTCCCTCAAACGGGGGACTTCATTGGAGATATCATGGGTTTGTTAACACTTAGATTTTCCAATTTTACTGTTCATTGGGATTTTAATCTCCACCCAGACGTGCAAAATGACCCGGGTGCAACTAACTTCTTTGGAAATTGTAGAAACTCTTGGCTTGAATCAGTGGATGTCTACACCCACCCACACTGCAGGACATGCCCTGGAAGGCATCTGCTCAAATCTCACGAACCTCATAGTTAATGCCCCAGTTAGCCTCACCTGGTCTGACCATAAGTTTATACCTTTTAAAATTTGGCTTCAGCACATGAATATCTCCATTGGCCACCCCCGTTATTCATAATACCAGACGCAGGTGGAACTATATGGCAACCTCTCCAGACCTTAGTATAGAAGCCTTGGCCTGCAGGCCCAGGAGAACAGTGGACGCATCAGTGGATAATTAATGCTTTAATCAAGGGTTATCCACTCTTAGCAATAATCTTACCCCTTCAATCCTGCTGAAAAATAATTCGCCTTAGAAACCCTCCGCCCCTTGGTACTCCCAAACCCTAAGGGTACTACACAGCCACTGCAGGAAACTGGAACGCAGATGGCGTTAAAGATACAAACAGAACGAACCTTTTTAAAGCGGCCCTTAAAAATTACCACCAACAGATCAAAGCTGAAAAGAAATCTTATTTCACCAATTTACTTAATTTGGCTAAGCCAGATATAAAAACTATCTTTAAGATAGTAAATTCCTTTACCAACCCTATAATCCTTCAACAAGAGATTCCCCTTTCACAGTCTCTTTGTGATCGCATTGGTGACTTTTTTTAATAGAAAGTCCAATAGCTACAAAATGATTTTCCAGCACACCCTGTTCCACCTGTAGAAGTGCCCTTTAATTTAAGTGATGATAGATTGTCTCTCCAGGCCTTTCAAGTTGTTAGCCTAGAACAATCCGGCCAGGCCATACTTGCATGTAAATCAGGATCTCCGTTTGACCCATGCCCCCTTCGGATTATGCATGTTATTTTAGACTTTATTAATCCAGTCTGTAATAACATAATAAACGCCTCTCTCCTTCATGCAGAAGTACCGAACAAATGTAAAATTGCAGCAGTCAAACTGCGCCAGAAAAAGCAATTTGCAGATACCACCATTCTTACTAAACCTGACTCAGTACAGATTTAAAAAACAATTAAAAAATTGAAAAATCTTGTAGCAAATCATATCGTTAGGTGGAAACATTAGACATTTACGGGCCTCTGATACTAAACGAATAATCTATTTTGAAAAAACAATGGCCTTAGAAAGTGACTACATGCATTGTGCAAAGCAGGACAAGCAAATATTACATGATTAAACATTTGAATATTTAACTGACAGAACTACCAGATTCTCTCCTTTTCAGGGACCTTATCTCAAACGCTCATAATAACACGTAGGGGAAGCAAATCCTTTCCCACCGATAGAATCAATCTGCGGGTCCGCGAGGGAGATTCCAGGTTATATAGGTTTGAGGTTTAATTCCAAGATTACTCTCTACCACCTGATTTAGCTGACATAAAGCGATGTATCTAACCTGACTCATTTTGTAAAGGGTATTTTTTTATACGGCTTTTAAAAAGAGATTTGGGTCTACAAGAGCCTAGGTTCAGATCAGTCCCAAAAGTTGCTTTTGCCAACTCAAATGACCTATAGAAGGCCCTCTAATCTTTATGACGGAGAAAAATTACACTCTTAAGGGCTGCTCGAAAGTGTTTGCGCCGCTCCACCCAAGATCGAATTTCCCCATCTCAGAACAGCAGCGAGTGCAAAAGTAAAAGTTAACATTTTAAACTCCAAGAGAGGAGCTTGAGGGGCTACCAGTGTTCAAGCCACAAATCTGTCACTGAATCCGACCTTCTATTAACTCAGAAAAGCGCCAGAGACTCATATCTATCGCCTCACGGGCGTAACTTAGTGGAGGGAATTTTAACCTTATAGAACAACGAAATGTGGCTGAAATAACTTCTTCCGCACAATTTGTAAAATCTAATTAGCGCATTTGACTGAGATAATGCCCTAATCAAGCAGAGTTTAACATGGTCTTCATTCCGTCCACTATTCGAATACAAATATGAGTCTACTTTTTCCAATTTCTCTTCCCCTAGATACCAGCTGCACTTTCCCCTTGTTCTTGTAACTTTCTGATTGAAAATCAAAAGTTTACTTTTAGATATGTTTATTTTCAGAAAGTGGGCATCTGCAAACTTCATCCGAGCAGAATGACCACGCCTGCACCTGTCCTAAAGTACAATAGGGAGGTCAACAGGCAGCCCTGTTTTTAGGTAATTTTGAGTTGTAACCTTTCGGGATACAATCGGAGTTTCTCCCATAAGGATTTAGCACCCGGTATCAGAATGAAATTCAATAATGAGCCTTAGGAGGTGATGTGGGAAACCAAGGCGAAAAAGCTTTCTCCACTGCATCAGTCTACTTTGTTGATCCCTGTGGAGAAATCAATGAAGGACGTATGTACTGGCATACCCCAGGAAAACTGATATTTCTCAGTAATCGCTTGGAGAGCAGCAATAATATTGATGGTGCTGTGATACTTCCTAAAGCCAGTTTGTTCAGGGGGAATGAGGTTATTTTCTTGAACCCATTGTTGTAAATGGGAAAGTTAAATCCTAGCAAAGAGTTTACCTTTTGCATCCAGCAATGCTGTTTGTCTGAAACTAACTGGAGAGGATCTGGGGCCCTTTTAATAAAGCAGTCCGCTATGACACTACACATTCAAGAAGAAGGGATTATTCCAGTTTTGTAGCCGTATTAAAAAATCTGGCTAAGAAAGGTACCCCAAGCTGCCGCCTCCTTTTTAATAGCCGCAATAAGAATCTCGTGAAGCCCCATTGCACCAGATGTTCTTGCATTTTTTGTAAATCCAACAATCTCAGCTTGAGATGGAGCACCATACACTACAAACATTCTTTCATCTAGAGTGAACTCAACAGGATCTGCTTCCCCAGAATTACAAGAATACAACATTGAGATGTAATCCACCCAAACATTTTCAGGAATGGAAATTGCATGCGCTGTCACCCTGGTATTGCAATGTTCAATTGCCAACATTTCCTTGAGTCTCTAGACTTTGCAGCCTCCCTCTGCTCAGTCCAATTATTATCACTTTCATTCCTGCGCTCTTGGGCTTTTAGTCTTGCTCTAATATGCTTAAACCAATAGATTCCCTTCTGTCTTAAAAACAGCATGTGCTGTCTCATCAGGAAATGTATTTCATGGTTTAACACCTTCAGATTACACTTTTTCATCTGATTTGCACCTTTATCCTATGAACCTAAATTATGAAAATCAGCATTGTGAGATTCAAAGGAGAATATGGGGCCAACCCCATGGTATCTTATTAGTTATGACACATACGTCTTCGATTTTTAAACTTAGACTCCATATTCCTAGCTGCCCAAATGATCTGCCCATTCAACTTATTAAAGGCAATCTCACTATTTAATAGGTTATCAGGTGCTAGTTCCTTGAGGTAAGGGCAACTGACACATCGCCTACTACTCTATGATCGCTAATGTCAGTTGGAAACACAGTAAATTTCGAAGAAGCCCTAAGCATTTCATAGGATACTATCACATATTCGAGTAAAGCTCTACTTGGAGGATGAATGGAAGGTATTAGCGGGTGAGCTCCCAAGCTGGGGACCGTTCATTCAAAATGGCCAGATTATACTTTCTAACGGTTTCCAGTAAAAGAAAGCCACACTTATCTGTTCTAGTGGGTTTTTTTTGTTAAAAATTCTCTGGAATGGACACAATTCTTCTTTTTCAATATTGATAAAAATAGAATAGGTAAAATTAGAAACCTTTGCATTTAGATCACTCAAGATGATTGCCAGGAGACAGTCTTCAACCAAACTAATAATATAGACAGAAGTAAAAAGTAGACTCAGTTGACGGTCAGAATCTTTCCCTGGCGGCATATACATGTTTGCTAAAAGAGAGAAAGATGGCCAAACTCTAAAATCTTGAGAGGCCAATTTCAAGCACAAACATAAATTTGATGGATAAATAAAAACTTACTGGTTCCAATTGACAGTGTTCTTGGGTGAAGTCACCCGCCCGATTAGCATGGGCCCTTTCTGAATGCCTTACATTACTAGAGATTACAAAATAATCAGCAAATATAAAATCTGTGCATTTCCAGGTTTCCTGTAAACATTACATTAATGGGTTACAAGACTTAAAACAATTCAGTTTTGCTTTATCATGACCCAATCCGGCTTTGTTCCAAGACAAAAGCAGCATGCAGGAGCTTCCTCAGCAACTCCGTATTCTTTGACAAGGGATGACCGCTGTTCAGGACTCTTGCCACCCAATTCCACTTAAGGGAATCATCCTTCGACTCAGCAGCTTGTGGCTTAACATCAGGACCACCTAGGATTTTTTATGTTATCTCTCTTCCCTCCTGCCAAATGAGAGAACAATATCATTATGCTTCCCCTGTCTGAAGTCATTATCGGGGCCCACTGCAGCAACCACCATTGGCTTATTTCCTCTTAATAAATTCAGTTGATGTGGCATGGGCTCTGAGCGCTCCACAACAGGCATAACATAAATCCTGCTTTTTAATCACAGTTTTGCAAAACCATGTTTGCGATAACCAATGAGTCAAAAGTAATTCTTTATTATGTCATTGGTGCAATTGAGTTTATAAACACTATTGAGGTTGGAATTTTTTTTAATCTTAGGGCTTCCATCTCTGAAAGAGTTTTGAAAAGAACTTCTATTAACATTGAAGAACTCATCATAAAGTAAAATAAAATCTATGGAGATTTACTCCATGTTGTGCTCTGGTATCACCCCATGAGATAAACATTCAGCACTCCCCATGCTAGACTCCTTGGAATAAAGACTCTTGCTCCTTGGTTAAGCAAAAAACAGGATTTATTGTAAGGAACAGGTAGGGTACCTTGTTCTTGATCGTTTTGAGTACACAGTGGTATTTGTCTGACTGCCCTGATTTGCTTTTGCTAGTGAAAGACTACCCCTGTTATATACCTCAACAAAACATGAATTAGCAATAGAGTTCTTCGAAAACTCAGCATCAGGAAAGAGAGGAGGTAACATACTTTCGGTTAACAGCTCCTCCACTGTCAGAGCGTTTGAAGAACTCTGGGCAATTTTTAAAAATCGTTGGAGTCATGGGAAAACAACGGGAGTGGTGTAAGATTCAACTAGATTTAACCCAAATCTCTCTCCCAACTTGGGGTGCAAGTATCAACATGTGTATTACGAGGAGGAAGACAAACATTGTTCCTGGGTGTCTTTAATGCCACCTCATTAGCAACGTAGATGTCAAGACCGCTAGAAAATCTTGATTGTTTCAGTTTACATGCTGAGATTCTTCTGATCTTTTTTTATTTGATATTTCTTTGCAGCACCCATCTGAACAATTGACAGGGGCTCTGCTTGGGTGCCTTCTATGTACAAGATTTGCCATGGTCGAGTCTTTGCTTATCCGAGGAATTCAAGATGGCATTAGAACCATCACCAACCACCACTTATGTTATAGATGTGCTTGCCTTACCATATTACTTGCCCCCTTTTTGGACCCTTTTTTAAACATGGGAAAGATTTCAACTGTAGTTGTCTGAGAAATTTCCTGCCAATGTTCTCAAACAGCTAGCTTAAGCAAAGGTCCTCATCAACTTGTATGCTCCGATTTTTGGCGGCAACTCATGCTGCAGTGGTTTATCAACTTCGGAAAAGCATCCCTCACCCCTCCAGGGGACTCTACGGAGGCTGACCTCCACAAAGACTTTACAACATAATTATCGGTAACAACATTCAAATTAGTTTTAATAACCCACACTTATTAACATTCTGCATCTCCAATAAAATTGACAACATAGCTAACACATGATCAGAACTTGACACCGATTTCTCTAAGAGGGCCAAAATGGAAGATAAAACGTTTTAAATGCAAAACAAAATAGTTGAAGAAATGCCTCTTGAGTGCCTCCACCTCCATATTAGACTGAGCACTTGGGAACAGAAAGTGATCTTGATCGGAAGAGGCCCCTAAAGATGAGGTACTGCTATTGGTACTACTATATAAAGTCGTAAGAGAAGGACAAATGGATGGATTAATGTTGGATTATAATTCGTCACCCTGAGCACGGACCGGGGAACAGCATGCAGAAGATCCTGTCCCTGGTCGAAAGTGGAGATTGATGTCTAGCAGGGTAAATGCCTCCTTAGTGAACTCTGCACATACTTCCCTGGGTGAATATGGTGGTGTTTGAGCTCAAGTATTATCTTGAGGGTATTGTTTGTGGGTTTTTTATTTCTCCTTTACTGTGATTTGTCTTAAAAATAGTTCTGGCTGATTGTTTCTTAATTTTATTTCTAGGTTTGATCCTTATGGAAGAAATAAGTTTGCAATTTGCAGAATCTGCAAAAGTTCTGTTCACCAGCCAGGTTCCCACTATTGCCAAGGATGCGCCTATAAAAAGGGTGAGTAGGGTGAAACATTTCTATTCCACTTCCATGCATACTTCATGATGTAAATGCCTGAAGTTCCAGTTTCTTGTCTGTTTTTTTAAATAATCTTTTCTCTTATAATTTAAGGCCAGTGTTTTAATTGCTACCAGTGCAATTGAAGAGGATTAGCATTACTTTCAATAAATTGTGCTGAATTTTCTTCTTTTACAACAAAAGAAACCTAATGCTGACCAGGATTTCCGTTTATTAGCCCAACCTCCTCTTCTATATATGGAACTACCTAAACTCCCTAGACAGTTGAGTCGAACCGTGTGACTTACTCATGTTGCATTTGGCAAGAATATCAATAGCTACTGTGCACTGCCCTATTTTAAAGGCATCCATTCGATAAAATAAAATGTGTTGTACCTTGGAGAGTTTAAATAATGTTCATTGGCATTTTTTAGTGACTTTTGGCTACTAAGACTACATGGCCTAAAAAGATTATAATAATAATAAATGGACTATGATTAAATTATAGCCTTGAAAAAGTGACGAAACATCAAGAAATGTAAATGATAAAAGGCTGCGTCAGTTATCATTTGAAAAAGCAATTAATAATGAAAAATTTCCTAGCTTTCGTAACGGAAAGTTTCAATTCTATTAAGGACACAGAGGCAAGGATTAGGCATCACCTTTCTTCTTTTACTATCAGCAGCAGCCATTCAAATATAAACAACCTGATAGGACTTTGTTTCCCATGATGCCAGGGAAACCACGAAGTACCAGCAAAGAACAGAACTGTACAATCAGGAGCCACCAGCCCCCGTAATCGCCAGCGTCCTTCTTTGAACTGCCTGTATCTTCCTGTGATCAAGCCATTCATTGAAGATTTGATCCTGCACAAACCCTGGCTTCAGAAGATTTCACTCCTGTCGAGCCGCTAACCCCAGCAAGCGTCAATCTTGCTTCGCAGATTTCGATTTGTAAGGCAGAGAATGTCAATGAACGCTACTTAATGGACAAAGTACCGCAACACCAAGCACATAAATATCCTTCAGATATTACAGAGAAACTGGAAACTTCTTACTTACTCCCAAACGTTGATCCAAGAACCCGGGTGGGTCCTGATTCATCAGCTGGAGGGCTAATCCTTGCCTCCCTGTCCTTAATAGAATTGAAACTTTCCCTTTCGAAAGCTTGGACATTTTTCATTCTATGTCAGGACACCGAGGCGAGGATTAGGCTAGTTCAAAGCTTATCTACTACCAGAGCCGCAATGGAGGAGACTGGTTTGAAATAGAACCTCTCGAGGGTTGAACCTGACGACCTGTCTACTACGTTTAGCATACCCTCCAAGCAGACTCCTAGCACAAATACTTAAGAGGCCATTTCTCCTCGTGCTGAATGCTCACCAAAAACCTTGGTATCCAACATAATCCACCAAACCAATTAGCAGTTGTTTCTCCCAATGAGGCCCTAGTTCCGCTATCATGACCTCATAAGCCTTGATGCAGCATACGACCCATACCTTGGGAACATCAAGAAATGGCGGGTAGGACATCACCTGAGATTGACTCTTCATACACTGAGTGACGTACATGGTAAACCCGTCCGGAGTGAAGGACCACCCTGTCACGTCCAGGGCCCGATATCCGACACCCTCCTACATGAGATGAGACACAACAGCATGGCTAACTTGGCCGATATTTGCTTCCTCTTGAGATACTTGTTGCTTGGCCATCCGGTCGATACTTTCAGACCTCATTTACATCCCAAAGTACGGAACTAGGCTCTGGTGGGAGAAGGACAGTAGGATCCCACAGAACACATTCCAGAACAGTGGGTGTTCCCCTACAATCAGACTTGCACTATTGCATGGCCCGCGGAGATAGCCGAGCAAAAGGTGTTGATTGAGCAATAAGCGATTTCCCCTCCCCTCCCCTCCCCCCCCCTCTCAGAGGCGAGAAGGCTAGGAAGTTGAAGACCTGAACGTCTGTCCCCACGGGATCCAGACCCCTTCGCAGGCACCAACCCATCCAGCGCGACCAGGCTGATCGGTATCTCTTAACTGTACCGTCAGCCCATGCGAGAAAGTCTTCTGTACTTTTCGAAAGGCCCAGGACTTGCCAATAAGACCTGTAATCCTCCACACCATAAGGGGAAGGCCGTCTTTCATCACCACAGAACGAGGATTGCCGGATGGATCTCTCAGGAGATGAGGCAATGTGTGTAGATGGATTTGAGAAGCCCAAGAAAGTTCCATCAGAACTGGAAACCACACTTGCGACTTCCATTCCAGGGTCCACCAGATCTGCCCCCTGTCGGCGCACTTAAGTCGTCAACCTCATGATCATCGTGAACGAGGGAAAGGATCCTTGTAGGCCCCTAGTCAGTGGTGCCCCTGATACCTAAGGCCTGGAGCTAAAGAAGGCCCTTAAGGCTGTGGCACGAATTGTGCCACCCAAAGGGACCCCTCGCCAAGCTCACATAAAATTGCCATCTCAGCCTGCATGTCTTGGTGCAGAGAAAATGAAGGGTTGACATGGCACACATCCCTGTGTGCCGTGCCTACAAAGCACTACATGTCCTATAGGTAGGTCACCCCTACAACAGGCCTTACAGCTTTAAGACCGAGTGCCCTACATGTCCCTGTGATATCTAAGCTCATCCATAGTTATTTCAAGTGTACAGGGAAGCCATGACGAGTACACGGGCTGGACACTTGTGATGACAACTTCCCCAGCTTCATGATAGCTTCAATGTACTCCGATGTGTTTAATACCAAACACCTTGTCTTAATAAACCCACAGTGATGCCTTTGCTGGATTTATTAATAAATGCAACCAAAGAGCAACTTCAAGGTGTCCCCTGAAAACCTACCGACTACAAGTGTGTTGACCAGCCAGGCATCATAAACAGGTTTCTGACCACAGCTTCACAGGCCCTGTCGCCTTTGTTATGCGACGCAGGCCTCTCCAGCTTGTGGAGAAGCCCATACCCTTGTCTTGACACCAATTTGTGGCGGCATGACAGTTGGGAAAATGAGTAAGATAAGGAGGTGTGCCGACATTCAGCCAGCACCACCCCTAGGGTGGGCTAGCTGATGTGGACCCGACTTATCAGATTCCTCCATCTTGTTCTGGACGAATTAGCATTCTAGGGTCAGGGTTATGCCCACCTCCCACAGGAAGTGGTCATATAGAAGGTGTTGACACGCTTAAGGTAGGTAGCCCATTGGCGACTACCTGTCACTCCCCTTAGATATTCCTAAATTAAGCATGTAGTTGTCACCCCTGAACCCAAGAACTGATTCGCTGGATCAAGTGAAGGACGAAGCAGTGTCACTGCCTTGCGAGAACTGCAGCATACCTGTGGACTACGGCGTTAAACCCTGCTTGTCTACACCCCTCTATCGACAGTCTTGACAGAGTGACTCATAATGCAAGCTGGAGAATTAGGAAAGCCTTGGGTAGCCTGCCAGGACTTAGAAAATCACCTACAGTCCACCTTGGAGTAGAGGAGCTACTCACCTGCAGTCCGCAGTCACCAACAAGCAGAGTCCTGTCCACCGCCTTGCAGCTCCCCTGCCAGATTGATTCCGAGATGACCAGGAGAAGGTACTCGTGCTCTGGAAGGTCAGATCTGTCTCCCCACCGAGCGTGAAGACACCAGGACCAATCAGAGCCGTGCAGCACGAACCCCCAGGGTACCCGATGCCCTGCACCAAACACCAACAGTGAGAGTCCAGTCCGGGTTCTCACTGACTAGGACCAATTAGCTGTCGAGGGACGTCTGCATCATTGAGACCCACTACATGAGTGGGCCAGCTGCCTTGATTTCTCCTCTGCCTGCTGTTTGCCCCTGACTACGAGGTGCATCTTTGTGCACCCAGCCAACCAAACCACTCTGCACCTGAGCCTCCCGGCCTGGTTCTCGATGATGTGGCTGTGCCCCCTTGTGACCTAAGCCCCATTTGGGAGGTCTGGGACATGCCTGCAAGTCTCCCTTCACAGCCTATTTACAGGTGGCCCCCCTTCATCATAGCACGCCAGCTACCAACCCCCTACTCCTGGTAGAACTCAGGGGGTTCCCACTTTAGACCTTGGCCCCATACAACTCTGAACCCTGATGGTTAACCCCATGAAACCGACTTTACCTACCTTTATGCTGCTTTGACTTCTCCTACCATAGGATTGTATTGTGCTTAAAAGCGTACAGGTTTGAACTTTTACTTACCTGTGAATATTAACAAAGGCAACACTTACCTCTAAACAATGTTCTTTTTATATGTTTCAAACCCAAGAATTTGTATTTTTCTAATTTAGTCTTGCATTTATTCTTTGAGTGTGTGTCTAAGTTATTGCCTCTGCGAGTACAACATCTGCTTAGCACTACCCTCTGATAAACCTAGCTTCTGGCCCACAGTACCAAAAAAGAGAGCGTTAGTATTATATGCTTTAGCCTCTGTAAAACAATTGGGGACCCAGTGGACTCTCTGCACAGTGTACTTCGTTTTAGTACACTATATAGAGAGCCAGCTTCGTACACTAAGCGGCTCAAATTTATCAAGATTTGTTTTCTACTTCTAAGCTGTAAGACAAACCAACAGATGTCCCTGCACTCCAGAGTCTTTGTTAAAAAAAATACTAGCCCCCGGAATGCTGGAAATTCAAACAAACCTCTGCTGGGGTTATCCATGTCTCCCCCTGGGACACTTAGGGCAAAAATCAAGGAAACGTTTGTGGGACGGCTGCTGCGCATCTGGCAGCCCCCACAGCATTCCATAAAACTGTTGGGGTACAGAGATCTCTGTTAAAATTAAATCTGGGAGCCTGTAATCTCTGTACACCGTGCTCCGCTCACCGGCGGCCTCCCTGTTCGGATTAATTCTGTATTGAACAGCTAATGATATCCGTGATGCTACACTTGCCCGTTACACGGGTGGTCTTAATGGTTTCCCTAGTAACCACCATGTTACTGGCCTTATTGGTTAAGCTCTGATCCAGTCGGGCTCTGCTAGTGTTTTCCATCGTCTTTGGAACCCTTCCTAGATTTACTTTGGTTACTTCTGCTTGATAGGAGCCCCTATATCCACCTATGTACTCCTGGTTTTATTTTACGCTTCTCCGCTCCCACTTATCAGCAGACGGGACCTGTAAATAAGTGCCCACTCTTTATATTCTTGTCCTGATGTTGACTTCCCATTGCTTAAATGTCGAAACATTGTCGACTACAGATGTTATATAAACTCCCATTCTTTTTTTTAACCCCAAGCCTAAAGATTCCTCAAGGAGTCTAGAGTCGTATGTCTTTTACTATGATGCCCTTTTCACTCTTGATTCACATTGGCACTTTTTTCACGTTTGTGAGCACTTTCTCACATATAAATATTGCAGATTTTATTTGTGATATTCTGTAAATAAATTGTATTGATGCTCACCTAATATGGTTGGGTAATGAACTTTTTAACCAGGTCCACAAATATCTAAATTGCATAGAGTTCTAGATGTATGTATCCTCTGTGGATATCTGCTGCATCCGCCAAGTTGTTTAATAATGATTCTGTGAATAAGTCTTTGGATCTACACCCAGTGTCCATTTTTAACATAGGATTGGTACGTCACCTGAATCGCGAGAACTTAGTAGGGCAAAACTGTACTTTGCTGCGGATTTCCCCTGTAATGTATCATTCAGTAAAGCACCCTTTTATCAGGGAAATACTGCAGACTTACACTGTGAAGACGCACTCACAATATAAGACCTACACGAGGTTAGCACCAATGCCTAAATGATCTCTTCTGCAATAAGTTATCTGTACGCAGATCCTGAGCTAGTCCGTACTCTCACATGCTCAACGAAACACGTGTGTTCACGTGCAACCAGCCTAGAGTCTGTTACCCCAGCTGCGCACCAGTGGACCTTGTTGTAAAAGGCAGACACTGACAGCAATCACTCTCAGTCCATTTTCACAGAATTTACAGGAAGTGAATCACTGTGAGATGCACTCACAGTAAAACTCGAAAACTAGGAGGTAAAAAGCAAGAAATCCAGGAGGCTAAATGGGTCGAAACTCGCTTTGCTACACTTCCCTTAACAGAATGTGAAAAGTAATATTGCCTGCTGTATCATCTAGAAGAGACAAGCATTTGCAATGCAATCGGTCCCACATTTACGAGAGTTTGAGCTATTGGCATTTAAAATGACAATGCCTTTTATTTATGTGTTGTTTTTAAAACAGACATAAATAAATAAAAGGCATTGTCCTTTACAATGCAATAGCTTTAATTCTCGCAAATGTGAGACCTATTGAATTCCAAATGCGTCTGGCGCTCATGCTAAGTGACCACTGCGCCTTTAACTAGGCTGGGTCACCCCCTTGCTTCCCACGCCTGCCGTCGCCTGCCTCCTGCTTGCTGCTGCTGAACGACCCAGCCGCCGCTGGGCCGTCCGGATCTCCCCCTGCCTCCCACGCTTGACCCAGGGACACAGACCCACCGCCGGACGCCCAGAGGTTCCCGCCGCTGCCTCCCGCGGCCCCGCCCACCACCAGCCCATTGGCCGCCCCGCTCCCGCCACCCAGCTGACCCGCCCACCCGGCTCCTTACTTATGACGCCCCCAGAGCGACTGCGCAGCGGACGCGCGCAGCGGGAGCACCGATTGAGCGCCAAAGGTAAGCCCGTCTGCGCCCGTCTGCGTCTGGACCGCGCCCAGTGCCAGGACCCCTGGCCCCCACCGACGGAAGCCGACCCGACGGACCTACGACACCACCGACCTCATCGCTCTCAACACCGGCCGAACCCCGGGATGCTACCGAGCCACACCGAGACGCACCCACGGACCCTTCAGCTGCCACTCCTGCAAGTTCGCCTGCAACCGGACCCACGCCACACCAGCACCCACCAAGCCGACCTCCAGCAGCACCCACCTGAAGTGCATCCTGCTCAACACCCGCTCCGTCCACAGACACGCCGTCGAGCTCTGGAACCTGCTCGACACCACAGGCCCAGACGTCGCCTTCCTCACGGAAACCTGGATGAACGCCTCCTCAGCACCAGACATCGCCATTGCCATCCCAGACGGCTACAAGATCATCCGGAGGGACCGCGTCAACCAGACAGGAGGAGGCATCGCCATCATCCACAGGAACACCATCCGCATCACGACCAACACCGACGACACCCTCGCACCCGCCGAACACCTGCACTTCCAGATCCACGTCAACCCCAAGACCACCCTCAGAGGCACCCTCATCTACAGACCCCCGGGACCACGCACACAATTCAGCGAGGACATCGCCGACTTCATCAGCCCACACGCCCTCCCCTCCGCCGACTACATCCTCCTCGGGGACCTCAACTTCCACCTGGAGAACAACAACGACCGCAACACCACCACCCTGCTGGACAACCTCGCCAACCTCGGACTCAAGCAACTGGTAGACACCCCCACCCACTACGCCGGACACACTCTCGACCCGATCTTCTCTTCCAGCAAAGACATCGCCTTCAGCCACGCCACAGGGCTCCACTGGACGGACCACAGCTGCGTCCACTTAAGCTTCAGGAGGACCACGCTCCACCATCACCATCAACAGGCTCCCCGCAGAAGCTGGAACAAGATCACTGCAGACCAGCTCGCTACTGCCCTGAACAAGAACCCTCCCACCAGCACAACAAACCCCAGCCAAGCAGCCACCAACCTCACGAAATGGATCAGCGACTGCGCAGACGACCTCGCCCCGCTGAAGACCCCGGCGAGCAGACCCGGCAGCAAGAAAGCCCCATGGTTTAACGACGACCTCAAGAGCTCCAAGAAGAACTGCAGAGCACTCGAGAAAACCTGGCGCAGAGACCCAACACCGGACAACATGACTGCCCTCAAGCTCGCCACCCGAAAACACCACCAGCTGATCCGCGCCACCAAGAAAACCGCTTTCAAGGAACGACTGGACAGCAACGCACACAACAGCAAGGAACTCTTCAATATCGTGAAAGAGCTCTCCAACCCCAACGCCGGAAACAACGACATCACCCCTTCGCAAGACCTCTGCAACTCCCTCGCCTCCTACTTCCACAACAAGATCGCGGACATACACAACAGCTTCAGCACTCAACCGACGCACGCCACGACCGAACCACCGCCCCCCACCACCACCCTCCGCGCCTGGACCCCGATCAGCACCGAAGACACCATCCGCACGATGAACTCCATCCACTCCGGATCTCCGACAGACCCCTGCCCTCACCACGTCTTCAACAAGGCCGACGCTGTCATCGCACCCCACCTGCGGGACATCATCAACACGTCCTTCGACATCGCCACCTTCCCGGAGAGCTGGAAGCACGCCGAACTCAGCGCTCTACTCAAACCATCAGCAGACCCAACCGACCTCAAGAACTACCGCCCCATCTCGCTGCTCCCGTTTCCAGCCAAAGTCATCGAGAAGACCGTCAACAAGCAACTGGCCGCCTTCCTCGAGACGAACGGTTCCCTCGACCTCTCGCAGTCGGGCTGCCGGGCCAACCACAGCACCGAGACTGCTCTGATCGCAGCCACCGATGACATCCGAGCCCTGCTCGACAACGGATAAACAGCGGCCCTCATCCTCCTGGACCTCTCCGCGGCCTTCGACACTGTCTGCCACCGTACCCTAGTACAGCGCCTCAGCTACGTCGGAATCCAGGAAAAGGCACTGGAGTGGATCACCTCCTTCCTCGCCGGAAGGACACAGAGAGTCCGCCTCCCCCCGTTCAGATCGGAAGCCACCGAAGTCATCTGCGGCGTTCCTCAAGGCTCCTCGCTCAGCCCAACACTCTTCAACGTCTACATGAGCCCCCTCGCAGCCATCGCACGCCAGCACAACCTGAACATCATCTCCTACGCCGACGACACCCAGCTGATCCTCTCCCTCACTAACGACCCCGCCACCGCCAGAGCCAACCTACACGAAGGGATGACAGACGTAGCCAAATGGATGTCGCTCAGCCGCCTGAAACTGAACTCGGATAAGACGGAAGTCCTCATCCTGGGATCCTCACCCTCCGCCTGGGACGACTCCTGGTGGCCATCCGCCCTGGGCAGCGCACCCAAACCAACAGACCACGCACGCAACCTGGGCTTCATCCTGGACTCCTCCCTCTCCATGACCAGACAAGTCAACGCCGTATCCTCGTCATGCTTCAACATCATGCGCATGCTACGAAAGATCTTCCGATGGATCCCCACCGAGACCAGGAAGACGGTCACCCAGGCCCTCGTCACCAGCCGTCTGGACTACGGCAACTCCCTCTACGCTGGAACCACCGCCAAACTCCAGAAGAGACTCCAGCGGATCCAGAACACCTCAGCACGACTCATCCTGGACATCCCCCGCCGCAGCCACATCTCCGGACACCTGAGAGACCTGCACTGGCTCCCGGTCAACTAGAGAATCACCTTCCGGCTCCTCACCCACGCACACAAAGCCCTACACAACCAAGGACCAGGATACCTCAACAGCCGCCTCAACTTCTACGCACCCAAACGCCAGCTTCGATCGACCAGCCACGCCCTCGCCGCCGTCCCCCGCATCCGAAGAGCCACCACAGGAGGAAGATCCTTCTCCTACCTGGCTGCCAAGACTTGGAACTCCCTTCCGACCCACCTCCGCCTGACCCAGGACTACCTCGCCTTCAGGAAGCAGCTCAAGACCTGGCTGTTCGAGCAGTAGCGGACCCCCCCCCCCAGCGCCTTGAGACCCTCCGGGTGAGTAGTGCGCTATATAAATGATATGATTGATTGATTGATTGATTGATGCTATAAATATTTTTTTTCAAAGCGTTAGGAGACAGCGAAAGCTATTTGAGAGAATAGTGCTCGGAGGCTGTAACTAAAGCCTACCGAGTAACGACACACGTACCAGAGGGTGTCACAATGGGAGGGTACAAAATGAAACAAGCTTACTAAGGAGGGACTACTAAGCCTATTGACCACTTACTAAGGAGGGGCTACTAAGCCTATTGACCAATGAACAGCCACAGTTTACATTGGACAATGACACAGGCCAATGAAAAATATGGGCGGAAAGTGGGCGAAGCTTCAAGTCCCTAACTGAATACAGCATGCCTCACAGAGCAGCGCATGCGCTGCCCAGGCTCGACCTCAAAACTGTCCTTTCACTGAGACATTATACCAGCCCTTCGGGCACTGTCTGAGTGCCCTGTCGGCCAGTCAGAAACAACTAGTTCCTGGCGCACTGAAACATATTTGTGCCAAAGGGGAGGGAAATATTTAGTTTCCTGCCCAGCCGTAGTAGTCCAAAGTGGCAAATGTGTTTTAATGTCACCAGGATGAGCAGGTCAAGTTCCATGCAAACAACTATCATTCAAGGAGCTGTGGAGGTGTTCTTTCGACTCTTCAACAGAGCACTGGGGGACAGGGCTGCTGCTGCCTCCCCCTAGGTGAAGTGGCATGTTGTCCCTCTTCTTTGCCACGCTCCCAAAATGCTGTCAACCTCTGCTACTTGTAGCAGGCAACCCTACACTCCCTGCTGGGCAAGCCGTAGGGACCCGGCTATTTGCTGCACCCTAGAACCGGCCTTGCTTGGCCATCTGGATCATATTAGCTAACCCATTAATATGTGGTTTTATCCCACTCAATTGCATTGATTCTATTGATCCTGGAAGGATGAAAGATTCAAACCAGTCAAGTGCAGGGTACACCCAGATATAGGCAGTGAGCGGTCAACCCACAGAGCTATCTTGAGGCAGAGGCTTGCCTTGAGAAGAATAAATTAGTTTTTATTCCTTCATGCTGCTTCTTGCTAGGGTGGGAATTTTGCCTACGCCCCAGTCACAATGCAGGAATCGTTGTGGCTAGTAGACGGGCAAGTAGCTGTTGCTTTCCGCTCCATATGACTGCCACAGCTGCATGTCCATGGATTAACCCCCGAATCTGACTTGCTTACAACCCCATTCTCTATTCTCAGATAAGGGTACGTCTCTTGTGGATCACTTTTTAAAACGTGTAAAATAAGTGAAGCACAGAGAAATAAAATAAACCCAGCTAACATGTGAGATACTACTTTAGCATGTGACGAACTGCCTGTCACCTCTCCCTTGAATGCACTAGTCGTAGGAGGCGTGCAAGGTGCATCCCTTTTTTCTTTCCCGTATCTTTCCTTCTCACCAGGGCGCTCATTTGTGACATCTAGGGAAGTAAAGAGACAACAGGGTGACAGATTTAAATCTTCTTGCTGGGTGCCACCTTCTGATGTGACTTGATGTCCACAGGGTTCATTTGCAATGTCCAGACTCCCACTGCCTCTGTGTGGGACTGCCTTGCAGGGCCACACGCCCATTTATGGCCTGATGTGTTGGCCATTATTATATCGTGGTTATTGTACCAGCAATTATCTGTGACCTCTTTCAAGGACGGTGCATGTGTATTTTTCAACACTAGTACAATCTCCTTGGTAAAGGGAGAACAGGACTCGCTGCACGAGGCCTGCGCCAGGTAAACAGCAGAGATGTGCAGAGTCCGGAAGGCTGGGATAACTTAGAGGCTGTGGTCTTGGGGCTAAGGAGACCGAGAGCTGAAGGGTCCCTGGGCAGCTGGCCAAGTTCCCAATACATGTCTAGTGAGGGAATTGTGGGGTCTAGTTCGAACCAAAGGAAAGGTTAGACTGGGATGGAGAGGAAGAGTCCACTAACTTATACCGTCTGATTGACTGGCTTTGGACATCGGCCAAGCCAGGCCATGGCCATCAACATCTACTTTGTGGACAGAGCGGACCAAGGGCCTGACACTGATAGGTGTGAAGTCCATTTGCCCTTCCTGCTGGCCGGTTGGGCATTGGGGCAAGATAAAGTCTGTGCAAGCTGGACTTGTTCCACAGACTCCTGCTGGGCTGGCAAGTTAGTGGGTGCTGGGGTCCAGTCTGCGAGGTCTGGTTACCCTTTAAAAATTCCTCCTGAAAGCAACATCTAATGGCTGGTTACCATTTGAGTACAGTGTTTGCTCGCACTTCCAAGGAGCAGAAATACGAGATCAGCAAAACTATGTCAAGGCAGGAGGCAAACAAATTCAGCACTGCGGCTGTGCCTGCTCCATTTCTCACATGCCTTTAGCCAAAATGATGACTGTGGAACAAGAAACTGAGCAGGGCCTGTTCCCCGTGATGTAGGCCACTATGATTGTTCGCGCTTTTTCTTTCCATTTTAAAAAGAATTCTTGTATTTTTCCATTCCTTTCATTTTAGCACAGGTCCCGGCGCTGAACACTCGACTTCAAATTTGACTTCATTGCACTCTGTGGCTGCCCGATTATTTACTTATGAGACTTCAAAGACAACAGCAAATGAGAGGTCGGATAATCATCCATTTTAAAAAAAGTCCTGCATTTCAAAGGAGTGAGCCTTGACCCAGGCTCCAGTACACGTCCACTGACTGCCAGTGTAGAAAGGGATTAGAGTCAAGTAAATCCGGATTCTGCACCAAACCTCTACTGAAAGATTCCAAGCTACACTTTGGTCAAACTTACCTGTTAGAGACGGGGAGATCGTTGACAATAGAAAATCTAAACCTAGCTGTCCTGCCCGGTAGGGGTGTGGATGCCTTTTTATCCCAGCCCACTAGACCCTGGAATTACTTGCCTGTTAAACTTCAGCCCTTATTGTAAGTTTTTCAGGATTCTTGATTCGACCGGTAATGTCCCATTCCACACATCACGGAGGCCGCCAAGTGCCTCGAGCCTAAGCGCTAGGCTAACATACAGACCAGACCAGCAGCTCAGAAAGGAGTAACCTGTAATTCCGAGAGGGAGAGGAATTGCAAAAAAGCATTTGCAACGCAATGGGTCTCGCAAATGTTTTTTGTTCACTGGCGCCCATGCGGCGCTTTCACATTTATGGATGACACGTCCCCTTCTTTAGACCAACCGTGTCTAAAGAAAGGGGCGCAGCCACTATTAAAGTGAAACCATTGCATGCGGCACTTTGATTAAACAAGCATTTACAATGCAACGGTTTCGCCTTTGGAAAAGTTTGAGCTATTGGCATTGTAAATGACAAAATTTGTATTTATGTGTTGGTTTTGAAAACAGATAAATAAATGGCATTGTCATTTACATTGCTAATAGCTCTAACTTTTCCAAAGGCGAAACCGTTGCATTGTAAATGCTTGTTTTTAAATAATTCCTCCCCTTTGTTTAACACTGCCCTATCTTCACCTAGCGCACCTAATTGGTTTGGAGGCAATGTAGGTTGTTTTATGCTCTTTAGAACGTTGGCGGGCAACTTTGCAATTTTGACAGTTTTCCTCCTCTCCTTACCACCCACACCTTATACTTTAGATCTCACCTGAGACAGTGCCTGGACTGAAGCTTATGAGAAACTTTGTTAATTTACAGGAGCCATATAGCCCGCCCTTTACTTACCATTGGTTTGCTTCATCGTCACTCACATTACCTTGCTCCTCTTTGG
The DNA here is from genome assembly GCF_964261635.1 of Lissotriton helveticus. Taxonomy (NCBI): domain Eukaryota; kingdom Metazoa; phylum Chordata; class Amphibia; order Caudata; family Salamandridae; genus Lissotriton; species Lissotriton helveticus. The sequence goes on along the minus strand of NC_136067.1, from coordinate 1,772,263,804 downwards.
TCAGAGAATGTCGGGTTCACTTCATCTTGTGCATTTGCTCCTACTCTGGAGCATGGCCCAAGTACTGCTTCCCTTGCCCAGGGTCCTTCTATGACTCGCTGCTTTCAGAGGGACTTTTATCTGTTTATTTGCACCCCTGTCCTCCCTCCCCACTCCTCTATTGTGGCCCAAAAATCATGCCCTCAGGTTTTGAGATGCTACTATGATGCAGACAGCGCTGCTCTTTCTTCTCTAAATAACCTTTTGGCACTGTCGTCATAAGGGTCCAACATGGCACACTTGAGCTTGGCTCTAAGATAATTAGATGTTTTTTTTATGAAAGAAGAGAATAATCTCATACTAAGAAAAAGGATCACTCCCCCTCATGGTTTGCGCTGGACATGCTGGGCATGTCAAATAGCTTTTTTTCTAACTTTCAGCCATGCTGCTGTACAACATGGCTTAAAGAAATTGACAAAGCCAATAGCTCTCGCATAAGCAAAACCTATTGGCTTTGTCAATGTTTGTTCCCTCTTTGAAAGTTTTCTGCATTCTATAACTCACATATAAAGTGGGAAATGCCTTAAAGCTTGGTTTTGGTACTGGAAGGGATTCCTTCCAGTACACAAACTAAGAATCACACACTGATAACACCCTTGCACTGTGGTGCAAGGCTCTCTGCGTTGGCGCATGGCAGCCAAAAGTGCGCCAGCACAGAGAGAGAGAGAGCACAACAGCACCACATCTAGGTAGATATGGAGCTGTGCTGCTCTGTCCCATTCACGCAATGCAGAGCAGCAACTTTACTTGCTGTGCTGAGTGAATTGTACATAAATCTGGGTCCAAATATTTAAAAACAACACATTCACCAGAATTTTGTGTCTCTATAATAAATAACAGTTTACGGTTAAATGACTAACTGGTGCAACCAAAGGAAGAGGTTTAAAAGCAAAAAACTAAAGGGCAAAGACAGTGATGAACTTCTGAAGAATGTTTTATAATATTTAGATTCTAAAATTCAGCTAACCAACTGTAATAGCATGTGTTAATAAATATTACCATAGACCAACCTAAAGGCACAAAGTGAAAAATTCAAATTCTGTCTCGCCTGAATACTGTAGGTGTCACAAACATTTCCAGACCCCACTTACAACTACTCAAATGAGAGTTAGGGGCTGATTTAGAGATTGGCGGAAAGGGTACTCCACCGCAACTGCGACAGAGTACCCTCTCTGCCAAACTCAAGGCCCACCGGCCCAATTTAGAAGCTCTCGACCTTATGTATGACAATGACAGAGTCTACTCCAGCTCCATTGTTGACATACTCAAGTCAAGTAAGTCTTTATTCTGCTAAAAAAAACATAAAAGAATACATACAAATTGCATTTAAAATTGCATGCTAAAATCACAAGTATAAGATCATCATATCTAAAATCAGCCCCCTCTTTGCCTTACGAACAGCGCTAAACAAGGGGCAACTAAGTGCATTAATGTGCAATAATCTAAACAATTCATCAATAATATCATATATCAAATTTAAAAAGAAACAAATAGTGCTAGAAACATATCTAGAGCATATAGATATAGAAACATATCCACATTTATTTCCACGCTTGGTACTTCCTGTACACAGTGCCGGCACCAGATTATCTTTACTTGCCAACTAATCTACACAGTTTAACTGTGGTTGCCATGAATCTGTAAACTGTATAGCAAACCAAGTCAGATTGCAGCAGTTGAAGATAATGCAGTGCTGCTTCGCACACGCTGATGTTTAGACTCCTTAATAAAGGCATTCAAATGTTCTTCCTCAAGTCTTTATATAAATCGCAACAAAATAAGAAGTGCAGCTGGGATTGAGGGGTTCGTGAGTCACATGGGCAGTGAACACGATCTCTACTGCGGTGGGCATCAGAGGGGTGGGATATCAGAACAAGATATATTTGTGGCGCTAGCATGCAATGTTAACAAAACAAGTGAGGGAGACATCAGGCAACACGTGTGGGTAGACGCAGGCAGGTGCGGGCACTCGAGTGTGGCTCAGAAGAACGTTCCAGAAGGGCCTAGAAATGTAATCTCCCACCCCGCTCCCATTCATCTTCAGTCTTACAAGCAGGATTGAGATAATAAGGGTTAACCTCAGAAGTCCAAATACAGCACAAATAACGAGCAAGGGTTGTTGGTGTAAATGCGCTCGAAGGCCAGTTTTTAAATGTGAGTGTTCCATTTGACACACAGGCATTCTGGGAGTTGTAGTCTTCGTTCTCTTAAATCGAAAGACTTGTACTAAAACATATGAATACGTTTTGCAGTAGGAAAGGTCAGGAGTCGAAGCATAGACCCTGAATTCAAGGCGGCCTGTACGGAATAGTGTATTTACTGCATCAGGCAAAAAACGAAACCCTTAAATGGGGTATTTACACTATGTGGTAAATACTTCCTATTCCCGTAAAAAATTGAGTGTTACACACAACATTGATGCATTCAGCATATAACATTTTAGTGCCATTTTCCTCTGGGAAAGTTCGACAGATTTGACCAGCTGAATTTTCCTAGCGAAATTGTAGGGCGTATGATGTTTCCTGCATTCCGATCCCTTCACAAATGATTCCATTACAGACTTCAGAAAGATGAAAGGTTGAGTCAGCCTTACCAGGTTCCTAACACAAAACGTGTAGCTGACAGCAGATGGCGAATATGAGCTTAACTATTAGGCTATATATCTTTCTCTTTACTCAGGGCCGCCTTTCCATAGGAAAAGGATTTATGGATTTGCTAATAAGTTTGGCACCTTTCGTGGAATCTTAATGAAACATTCCTTTTTATTAAAGTTTGTGCTAGAAACCCAGGATTGGCTGAAGATGTCCCCAAGTGAAGCGCCACTACTTGCAGCCAGCTTTGCAAACATGGGAACAGAGATGCAGGGAAATTAAGTGAGTAAAAATGACACCATTTTTAAAAAAGCCGGAAAGCCAGAATATTAAAAGAGGGGCCAGGAAATGGTCTTGGGCCTCTTGGCACTTGTGCAGTGCAAATTTGTATCAAGATTTGCAGATACGGACTACTGCAAACAATGTTCTGGATCAACACCCCCAAGGATCACGTTTCATCAAGAAATGTCTAGGACTAGAAAAGTGGTGCACCAGTGAGAGGTGTCTGTAGATTAAATTTTTTTTACATCTTTTAAACGACTTACCCCTGGAATCGACGCTGAGGACCCCTGCTGAACCTGCTCCTCGATAGTAAAGATCCTCCCGGCAAGTCTCAGGAGCTGATGCCCGGACCGGAGATCACTACAACCAGGGTCCTCTCGTTCCCGCTAGCTCCTCCAATCCACTCCCGATCCCTCAGCTTACAGATGACCGAGGCCCTCCTGACTGGACCCGGTCGAGAATCCATCTGACTGGAGGCGGTCCCCTGGAACTGGAGGCTTCGGCTTTCACACCGGTGCAGGTTGTGCCTGACTACGTGACGGACGCCAATTAAAACCAGCTCCACACTGCCCATTCTCGGTGCCCGCCAAGGGCGGTGGAGGCAGGCGGCCTTTGATCCTGCTGATCGGCCCCACAGGGAACCTGGACACGGGAATGTGGGCTGAGTGTCCATGCAAATATGTGCGGCGGCGGGTGGTGCACGGGAGCACTGCCTGGAACACTGCCTGAGGCGATTACCGGCGAGTGCGTGGAGCAAAGCACCGACGGCGGGAGGGGGGCGGGAGAGGACACGGACGGCGGGAGGAGGGCGGGAGAGGACACGGATGGCGGGAGGAGGGCGGGAGGGGGCGGGAGAGGACACGAACGGCGGGAGGGGGGCGGGAGAGGACACGGACGGCGGGAGGGGGCGGGAGAGGACACGGACGGCGGGAAACGTGCACAGGACAGCGAGGGGGGCGGAAAGGCACACGGAGGGGGCGGGAATGGACAGCGCATCTGAATTCACTTTCAGAGAAAGGGGAGGGAACGGGAAAAAACGTAACTCCGCCCTGGGAAAAAATCTCGGGAACGCCCCCGAATCTGGTCCGGCCTTGACGGACAGATCCGGCACCCAATGGCTAGCCTCCATTTATGGAGCTAGCCAATGAGAGCCGGGGGACGTTCCCGAAGAGCTTAGTGTCGACATAGGATTTCACCTGCGCTGAAAAGCTGCGCAGAGCGCAGCCTTTCGGCAGGCGAAACCCAAAAAAGCATCTGTTTGTCAAGTTGACAAACAAATGTTTCTTTTTTTGGTAAAAGCCCCCATGCCGTGTTTTCACTTTAATAGCGTCCGCGCATCCTTCTTTAGACACGGTTTGTCTAAAGAAAGGGCATGGCCTCCATAAATGTGAAAGCGCTGCATGGGCACTAGTGAACAATAAAATAAGTAAATGCGGCCGCTATGTTTACAGCAGACCGACATTAGTATGTTAAAGAAAGAAAGAAACGCGGCCGCTATAGTTAAAGCGGACTGCAATTAATAAGTAAAATAAAAGCGGGCAGCCTGTTGCACCAATTGGCCGGAATAGGGGCATAACATTAAACAAAATGGTGCTCACATCCAATATAATGCAGACAGTGTAACGCCACAAGTAACAGATCCAGTCCTCATGGAAGGTACCAAATGGGGACAGGTCGGTAACAAGGAGGGACTAATAAGCCTCATTATCAATCGGAAGCCAGCATTTACCAAGGGCATTGACAACAGCCAATCAAAAATATGGTGCAGAGAGAAGGCGAGGCTTCCACAGCAATACTCGACTACTGCATTCTGCGCATGTGCACTGCAACGCTAGGCTACACCTAAAAACAAGCATGTTTCTCCAGCTTTGGTCTATAGTGACTTACATGCCTGGGTCCAAATGACACAATATGGTCCGAATGAGATTTTATTTAATATACCGCGCCAAATCTCTACATCTATGTATACCCTTGGCTTGGCACGTTGTCACAGATTGCTGTCAAGGAATTTAGAATCTTCGACTTGCTTGTTTGTGGAACATGAAGTTAGCTTACACTGGGACATACACTGACCTGGGACACTTCTATCCCTCAGAACGCTTTGGTTAATTCTTCAATTGTCAGTGCAGACACTCTGCAAAACGCAGCTTTCAGCAGGACTCATGTTTTGGTGTCTCATGCTGGCAATTAGGCAATACCTTTTATGAGCTTGATGGAAATGTAAGAATACCCTTGGATATGGTCATGCTACTAGCGACTACATTTTAGCGCTGAAGAAGTTCTTTTGAGTTGTGAAAGTGAAATGTGTTGGCTGTTTTAACATGTTGTTCAAGAATCAAAATGTAAACAAGTGTAAATGGATTGAAACACCATGCGCTTTCCTTTGAGTATTGTTTGTACTACTTTGAATGAACTTGAAATAATTTTGTGACCAGGAGCGACTGGTGTTTATGGGCAAACAGGGCGTTGCCCTGCCACCCTTGGGGAAGAGGCAAGAACCGGGAAAATAGAGTAGCTGAGAAGAAATTACAGCTCTGAGGTTGTGTGCTGGATCTCCTGAGTAAACTCTAGTAAACTTTGTCTTACTATGCAAGTGCCAGCCGGGAGAAGATTTCTTCGACCTGCAGACTCAAGCTACAGCAGTGACATCCCTTAAGAGGGAGTGCTGAATTAAAATCCCATGGACCCAGTTGCTTTTGGGGTGCATGAACAGCAACTCTGGGAGGAGTTACAAAACTCCATTCAATGACTGGGGGTGGGGCAGGCTGATGAGGGCAAAGAGGGAGTGGGTGGCAACAATTTGTTGATTATCACAGAGGGACAGGCAGGGGGATGCTCTCGTTTAGTACTGGACTGGATTTGGTTTCACTTTGGAAAAAAAATTATGGAGACTAGCCCACAGAGTGCTCCTTATCTACACTGTAGATGCCCAAGAGAAGCGAAGAAGCAGCTGTGCACAGCAATTTCAGTAGCAGACTAAGAGATAAGTGTGCAGTTAAGCCTTTGCATCAGGGGCATCATCGCCCCCACCCTGCTTCAGTAGCTACAGAGGATGTGGGGTTCTTGATAGGCCTCTTCTGTCTGCAGCTTGGCAGACAAAGGCTGATCATGAACTTGGGAGGGTGAGGGGGTGGATGGACTGATAGATGCATGGATGAATGAGTGAAAGGATGGATGTAAGAATGAAAGGGAAAGAGGGGGTATGAGTGAAAGGTAGGGTGGATGGATCGATGGATGATGAGAAAGCATGGATCGATGGATGATAGGATGGATGGAAGACTTGAGTGAAAGAATGGATGATAAGTGGAAGTGTAAAAGGATGGATGAATGGGTGTAGTGAAAATATGGATGAGTGAAAGGATGTATGTAAAGATGAAGGAGTAAAACACTTGCTAGGTAAGTGAAAGGGAGGATAGATGAAAGAACGGATGAGTGAAAGGGTGAATGGAGGGATGTATGAGTGGATGGATGGATGGATGGACAGACATGGGACAAAGGTTGGATGGATAGATGGCTGAGTGAAAGGATGGATGGATAGATGGATGGGGTGAAAGGATAGATGGAGCGAGAGGATAGATTGATGGAGCAAGAGGATGAATGGATGATTGAAAGGATAACTGGATGGATGAAAGGGGATGAATTAGTGAAAGAATGAATGATTGAGTGGATGGATTGGTTTGACGGATGGGTGTCTCTGGACCGGTGGTGGCTTTCCTTTATCGACTCCACGTCACCACTACACCCTCCTTGTTTTGTGGTGCATTTTTAGTGTAATAGGAGTGAGTAATTCTTTACTCTTGGTACAATAAAAATAAAATGCAGACCCGCTTTGGGTCCAGCAATAAACTGAGGCAGCTAGTGACATCGTTTGATTGCAGATGCAGGTGCATGAAGGTGGCTGCACCATTCCAGCACTGTGAGCATTTCTTTGTGACTGTGCGAGTTAAAGTGCACGAGAGTCAGTGAAGGAGCAAGTCGGAGTGAGCGAAAATGAGTGACAGTAAGGACTAGTATGTGTAAGAAGGAATGTGAGTGAGAATGACGGGGGGTGTAACTGAGTGTTAATTTGTGTGAGGCACAGTTCGACTGAGGAATTCCGAATGAGTGGGACTGACTGAGACATAGTGGTTCAGAGTAAAATGAGTGAGACTGCGTGAATTAGTGAGACTGAGAAAGTCAAAGTTGGACAGTAAACTTAAGGGGTTATTCACAAGAGGCCTTCCACGCCCGGGCGTCACTTTTTTAACTGCTCAGGTGGCGCAGGCCTCTCATTCATCTGTGAGGCTATGCAAAGCCACCCTGCATAGCTTTGCATGGCCTCATAGACATGGAGTAAGACAAGGCAGGGCAAAGCTCTGCATGCCTTACTCTGTGACAAAGAGGCGTTTCATGGGTGTTGCGGTGGGTATTCCCATGCAACACCCATGGATTTTGAATGTGCCCCATATTTAGAAATTCACTTAAACCTGGGGCAGGCGTAACAAGGAGAAATGTATTAATTTCTCCTAGTTTTTCCTCTTTCCATTTGTGCTGCGTCCTGCAGCACACATAGAACAAGGACAACACCTCCATGGATTGTTTATGGGATGGAAGGGGTACCTTCCTGCACAAAAACAATCCTGCCAACAACGCAGAGCAAGGGTGTCTGTATTGGCGCGAGGCACCAAATTGTGCCCCGGCTGAAAAGACCGTAATGCACCACATCTTATAGATAGGGTGCATTCCTACCCTTTTTGATTTGGCATAGGGAAGCGCAGCAAAAAGACTTGCTGCACTGCCCTACACCAAATCTTTGTAAATGAGGCTTTTACTGCATGAAAGTATGAGCGAACCCTTAAAGAAGAAGCTAATTGGAACTCAAACCAAATATTATGCCTCACCACTTATAAAAGTCACTGGCCGCCACTGTGACCGTCAATTATTGCTGCTGTGTATCATATGATTAGTAACCAAGGACACAAACCCTGGGAAATAGGCAAAGTCACTGTTGAGATATTTGGAATATGAAATCTGAGACACATATATTAAAACTGCGGAGTTTGTTTTGCACAGGCATAGGTTTAACAGGCAGGTCGGGGCAACAACTTTGGGCTGCCGCGAGACGCTATTGTATCCCTCTGCAGGGCTCATGTTTGCTCTTATAGCCCTCATTGCCAAAAGTCTATGCAAATTGCAGGTTTTGTTCTTTAAAAATATCTGAGTATGAGGCATGCTCCCACAAATAGATGATTCTGGTAATGGAATGGTTAATTATTTAATAGTAGAAGCATTTATTGCCAAATTGCTGGTCTTACATTGTCGATTTTCTCTTTCTTGTAGGTATCTGCGCAATGTGTGGGAAGAAAGTTCTGGAAACAAAAAATTACAAGCAAACTTCAGTTTAATGATCAGTGTTTAACCATATGTGCTTTGTAGAATGTATACTTCATGGATGCAGCTTGCTGAAAGAATAAACTATGTGTTGTGTAAATATGTTGCAATAGAAAGCGCTTACAATGCACCTTTAAAAGGGTTTGTTAAGCCCAACTTTGGTTTTAAGTGTACCTTAGACAAAAAGCAGATTGTATTATCATTCGTTTTTAGACAAATTACCTTTTTTCAGTGTAAGATATTAGGTTATAAATAGTACAAGGATCATTCGTGGAGCGATTGAGGCACATCCAAAGTGTCCAACCCGCGCCCAAGTCCATTCACCTTCATAACCTTTTACCACACACTCATTGGAAGCATTTTCTTTCTTTTGTTTTGAAGCTGAATATGTGAAGTTTCATTCAAAATGTATTCACTATACTATGCTATATACGGCCATGCTATACATTGTTGATTGCATTTGTTTTAAGAATAATCATCTTGTACATGTGTCCTAGGACCTATTAATATTAAATTGTTGGCTATCACAATGAATAAATCTCCAATAATCATTTTTAAAAGCCTTCTTTCCTTTTTCCTTTTTTTTTTTTAACAAAATTCGAGGAGTTGTGTTGCATGTATTTAATATGAAATCTAAATACTACCTGTTTTTGCTTTCCGTATTAATGTATGGATTTTGATTGACATCATGGAGTCCTTTGCAGTCTTTACTTATGAAGTCAGATTTTGGGGTGCACTAGTTAGCCCACAGCAAGATGGCCGCACGTTTGTGTCGTGGCGGGGAGCACCAATCCATTATTTATCTGCGTATTTACTAAGTGGGGGCATGTCATTTGTGAGATTCTCTGCACTATCTTTGCACTGCTGGCGTCTTTATTAGAGCCTGCAAGACCGAGGGAGTACGTCGGACGGCCTGCATGACCTCAATACCCCTGAGGAGAGAAAATGGCGGTGACCGGCTGCTGAGAGTGGATCTACAGGCTGCGCTGAACGGGGCCCTGCGGGCTGACAGAGGCCCCCCAACTAAAGCTACTGGCAGTGGTGAGTGCGGGTGAGGCAGCGCTCCCTGCGGCTCTGGCCCTGGATTCTGCCTGCGGACTGCCAGAGGAACAGGTTGCTGCCCTGCTGATCTGAAGGAAACGGGTGCGTGGGGCCACTAGAGACCGCAGCAAGCTGTGGCTGTGAGCTGGAGTCGGAGACAGCTGCCCTCGCAGGAGATTAAATGACTGGGTTAGCGAACGGCCATACTGTGCAACACTGGTGATTGCGGCCCCAGAGATACCTGATTGGCCTCCAGGTGGCGAAGAGGGACAAGAAGAGCTGAGACCTGAGAGCCCGGTCGGCCGGTCTAGATGCCATCTGATCGAAGGACATTGCCCACACTAATTGGATGCCCGAATATTTGTGATGAGTGTAAAACGCCCTGCTGCATGTCCCGTCCCCCGTCCTATACGGAGTATTTTACAGAAGCTGGGGAACGGTGAAACTGGGCTTCAACAACGACCTGGGTTCTAGCTGCACTCAGTTGCTAACTGGGTCGAGTATCAGGTATCTCTGCAGGGACGGTATGGCAGCGCAACAGGCTCATCTACACATTTTGTGGGGGTCTGACATAGACTCTGGCACTATATCATTGCAGGACAACACAAAAATGTGTCTGGTGCGGGGACCTAGAAGCCATCTGGTCGGAGGGTGGCTAGCCCACACTAATCGTATGCCACAATAGATGCCGTGGGTGTAACCTGCCCTGCTGCCTGGGCCCTCTGTCTGCAGAGTATTTTGTGGACTTGCTGCACAATAAGGCTGCTGCTGACTGGGTTGTGTAATTGGCACCTGAACAGCGACCGGGCCCATCACATGTCTGTACATTGAGTGAGGCCCTGATATAGACTTTGGCGCTACACTACTTCTTGCCCCGACATGGAGAGAATGGCTTTGTAGAGGAGGGAGTGTGCACAATTCAAAGAATCAGTAGGCGCAAATATTTCGCTAAAGGGTGGTTGAGCAGGCCGCTCACATTAGTCGGCTCTGGAACTGCAGAGCTGACCATTCTGGGGAAAACTGCCAAACAGCAGACCCGGCTCACGTTTGAGTCCAAGCATGTGACTAGACCACAACAACATGCACTCTCAGACTCCAAGCAGGAGTTACCACCCCACAGAACCAGTTCATTGTAGACCACATTGCTTGCCATGCAGCAGAGCCTGCAGTCGATAAATGGGAAAATAGACACTTTGAATATGATAATGGACAATATGGCGACAAATCTCGACAAGCAGGCAACAAGCATGGCAGTGGTGGAGCAATGAATATCAGCTGCAGAGGATGACCTACAGTTACTTGCAACACAAATGTTTCAATATGGACAAAGTGTTGGCAGTGATACAAGGCAAAAACGAGGACCTGAAATCCCGGTCATGACGCACCAATTTGCGCATCACCAGTGTTTCAGAGTCCACCAACACCGGTTGATTAAAAAACTATGTGGAAGCCTCGACAACCCCAAAAATGTCAGCAAGTTTTTGCCTCTTTAGACCTCCACCACGTTCAAATCTCACTCTTCCAAGAAACACATCTCACGTGGTACAGACTCTAGAGTTGAAATGGGAGGAAGTCTGGATAACTTCCTCCTGTTCCAGGGGTGTCCTTATTCTGATAAAGAAAGGAACTCCATTCACTTTTGGCCACCCCGAAATGGATGGGCAAGGGAGATACGCCATTATACCAGGGAGTCTGTGGTAATGCTGTAACCCTTATAAACCTTTACGGGCCCAATGTAGATGACCCTTTTATACTAAGATGTGGGGCCGCTTACATGACTTGAAGTCTACAGCAGTCTTCCGGGTGGTGGGGCTAGGGGGGGGCGCTCAATGGCTACATGGATCTAGCTCTAGATAGATCTGCTACTACAGTACAGACTGGAAGGGTAAATACTCCGCAAGTCACTCGGGGGAAAGGGAGTGCGCCTTCACGTTGCAGTACACAATGCGTGGTCTCGGCTTGTTTAATGGCTGGTTGCGAGGGAGGTGAGCATGTGGATCGCAGACGTCCAACACATGCCGAACATGCTCTTGGACCACTCCCTAGTGCTGCTGTCATTCCCACTCACATGCCTAGGCAGTTTCAATGTTGATTCCAGGCCTCAGCCCTGCTGGATTTATTTTTTCTCTAAAACATTTGATTGGATTTTGGTGGAGTACACATTCTTATGTTGTCAGCACTTAAGATTACATATCTCATGCTACATGACTCTTGTTGAGTTACATTTTATTTCCCTTGACAGCCCAGTTATTGTCTTGGCATCTCCAAGCTGTTTGCGTTCGTTCAAACTCTCTCCTCCCAACTCTTCCTCCCTCCCTCGCACTGCAGGCCGTCACAAGTCTTGCCTTCTACTATGGGCCACTTTTATTTTAATAACCGGTAGCGGACTATGTAATCTCCATATCGGTACATCCTAGACGTACTTGATCTAGTCCGCTTTTCTAATTCTGTTTCCTCAGCCCTGCTTGATGTGGTATTCCGAGATGGAGTACGCACGGCGATCGTGCAGTATTTTGAAGACGACAAGAGTTCGGTAGAAGAGGCAAGCATGCTATGGGAAGCATTCAAAGCTACCATCAAGGGAGCCTGTATCGGGCTCCAGGCCGTAGTACTGAAGGCCATCTGCTCTCGCCTTCAGCACAGATCACAGAATGCAATGATGCGGTGGAACAAGGGGTCAGGCGCATGTCCAGATGTTAGGTGGCGAGAGCATATGGGGAGTGAGGCCGTTCTGGACATAGTTTAGCTGCTAAAATCACAGAGCCCTGGGTAGATATACACATCGTGAGCCTAGTACCCCAAGACAGGGGCACTCACTATGACACTGTTTATCGTGGCCCAGTTTGTGGAGTTTTACACTAGATTATATGAGGCCTGTACCTCAGCAATGGAACAGGAGACAGCGGCATACTTTGATGATGCAGTGCACCCCTGGCGAAAGCCAGGGCAAAGGGAATTTCTAGTGCAACCCATCTCTGAGGAAGAGATGAGAGATACGACATTTACACTTCTGAATGGGAAGGCCTTCGGTAGTGACCGGCTCACTAGAGAATTTTATAAGATTTATGAAGACCTACCTGTGCCCAATCTCAGAGACTTATAGGCAGAAGTGTATGACAAAGGCACACTGCCACCATTTTTTAGGTAAGCTCTAATAATAGCACTCCTAAAACCTAATAAATCGCCCGAGAGATGTGACTCCTATCACCCATTGTCACTAATCAACCCCAGTGTCAAAGTCCTTGCGAAAATCCTAGTACCCTGGCTTCAGCCATTTCTCCCCATGCTGGTACTACCAGACCAGTCAGACTTTTTTCCTTCTCGATACACTGCGCAGAACCTGCACACAATCTTTGCTGTGCTCAAACAACTTGATTCCTCACGCCAGCCAGCGGTTCTCCACAACACTGCCAAGACATTCGACTTCATACAATGACCATATATGGTCCTACACCGTAGGGTATGCTGCAGACGTTCTTGAGGTGAATTTACTTGCTCTACACGGATCAGGTAGCGCGGGTCCGCGTCAATTGCAACACATCAGAGACCCTGAGGATATACTGGTAGACGCTACAGGGATGCCCCACTGTCACCGATCTTATTCGCCCTGGCACTAGAACCTCTGGCCTGTGCGATTTTTGCCACCATCCCTTAGTCATATTTCTGTATGTGGACCATATGATGCTATACGTCCGCAACCCAGCTGTAAATCTGGGGCCGGTAGTCCCGGAATGCAAAAAATATGAGTGGTACTCTAGATTGAGCATTAATTGGTGTAAGTCAACTATCTTTCCCTTGACCCTGAGCACCGAGCCCTATGCCCTGTGCTTCCCGTTGGAGTGGAGTGCAGACCCTGTAAAAATACTTGGGGGTGTGTGGGTACACAGACACCCTGAGATAGATGTCCGGCAGAATTATGGTACTGCCGTCTCGAGGGACCAAGTGTCCAGATGGATGTGACTTCCCTAGTCACTTGCTCATAGAATAGCAATTATAAAGATGGTCGTACTCCCCAAGTTTCTATATAGGTTCATGAATATCCCTATTTCTCGAACACAGGCCTTCAAAACCCTCACATCCTGCATGATAACCCTCTGCTGGGCCAGGAAGTAACCTAGAATTAGCTGCCACACACGCACATGCCCATATGTCCTGGGGGGTGGGGGGGTTTGAAGTCCCAGATTGTAAAGTTGACTACACACAAAAAGATTAGTTAAATGTAGTTTATTGAAGGAAGCACAGGAGCAAGGTAGGTAGCATCCTACACAGGACTTCTTCCTCAGCAACTGACCAACAGTTGCTAGGAAAGGAATCCTGGATACAACAGAACATAGAATAACAGCAATTCCAAGAAATATTTAAAGGGACAACATAACACATCTTCCCCTTTATAAAACAATGAAAATAAAAAATAACAAAATATTAACAAACAAAATCTTGCAACCACTTCGGTTTGGAGCAAACACGTTTCTGGTTCACAAATTTATCACTGTTACAATTGGATTCTTCAATAGATGTAAAATTAGAATCTTGACTATATGGAATAACTTCATGTGAAGTGCACACATTGGACATATTGGTAGAAGAATCAATAACATCAACATCACTTGCAATTTCTGGAGTACTGGAACATACATCAGAGATGGGAAAGTTTTCAGATACAATAAAACCACCATGATCCTCATTATGAACAGATTGAGAAACAGACACATTGTTTGAAAAATGAGAAGAATCATTTGGGTCCTTCTTCAAATTTTTCTTTCCTCTGTAAATAGCGATCCTTTTAAGATTCCACACCTTACCATCACTTAAAAGAACTGCATTCCGTAAAACTTTCTTAATCATTAAAGGTTCAGAAAATTGAGAATCCCCCTTGCGAACTTTCCAAGGTTTCTTGACTTTAACCCACATTCCAACATCTACTTTCACAGCGCTAGTACAACACTTACTATCAAAATTCCTTTTATACTCTAGATGTTTATCAATAACATTAGTTCTGACTTTATTCATACATATATCTAAACAAGATTTCTTGTGTAACCAATTGGGATTACACTTGGTTCTTGCAACACGACCTCTCATGACTTCAAAAGGTGACATTTTTAAAGCATCATGAATGTTGGTTCTATAAGACCAAACAGCTGTGAAAACAGAAGATTCCCAATCCTCTTTTTTTGATTAGCAATTTGAATGGCATTCTTCAGAACTCTATTGAATCTCTCACATAATCCATTACCACTGGGGTTATATAGAGAGGTGGTTTTATGGACAATTCCAACTCTATTAAAATAAGATTGGGTTAATTTAGATATAAATTGAACACCAACATCACTTATGATCTGGTTAGTAAGACCTTCTTCAATAAAAACCGTATCAATAAAATCTAAAACAGATGAGGAATCAACTTTATCAACAATAGTAATACAGGGCCACCTTGAAAAAACATCAATTATAGAAATGATACATTTATGATTTTCCCCAATAGGCCCCATAATGTCCATTGCAACTGTATGCCAGGGACCTTCCGGTATTAAAGGTTCACACATGTCAGGTTTAAGAGTGTTGAGTACCTTATCCAAATTAGAGCATGTAACACAATCGCGTACAATTCTTTCTGTAAGAACATCAACTCCTGGCCACCAATACCATTGTTTGACATTTTGTTTAGTTTTAACAACGCCACAATGGTCTTTGTGACACAACTCAACAATATTATTCCTTAAAGATGAAGGAGGAACAGCTCTGTCACCCCGAAAAATAGTATCCTCACATACAGTAAGTTCATTCCTAACTTCCCAAAAAGGTTTGAAATCAGGTAACAGTTCTTTCTTCTCTGTCCACCCCTCCCGAATAAATGAAATAACAGAAATTAAAATGTTGTCTTTCAAATACTCTTTTCTCCATATCTTTTTCTCAATACAGAAAGGATTAGAATCAAGAATAAGAGCAATGTGGAACGAATCCCACTCATTCACCTCACACTCTTGCAAGTCAGTAGGCATACGGGAAAGAAAATCAGCAATGACGTTGCTTTTCCCAGGAAGGTATTCAATCTTAATAATAAAGTCCTGTAAACGCATAGACATCCTAGCTATCCTAGCTGTAGCACTATAAAGACCTTCAGTAGTAAGAAGTTTGGTAAGAGGTTTGTGGTCAGATCTAACTACACATTTCTTCCCCCACACAAAACTACGAAAATGTTCAAGGGCCCAGACTACGGCTAGAGTTTCCTTTTCTATAACAGAGAACTTGCTCTCTGGAACCGAAAGTGCTCTTGAAGCGAATGCGACAACACGTTCTTTTCCTAAACCATCAACTTGAGAGAGAACACTGCCCAGCCCTTTGTTGCTGGCATCAACAGTGATCACAGAATCAAGTTCTAAATCAAACGGACACAAAACAGGAGCATTAATGATGTCTAACTTGATACTATTGAATTCATTTTCACAGGAGGCAGACCATTCAAATCTGACATTACTTTTTAAAAGCTGCCTAATATTAAAAACTTTGCTAGAAAAATTCTTGACGAATTTTGAATAAAATTCTACCATTCCCAGAAATGATCTTACATCATCCTTACTGGTAGGAGGAGGAGCTTCTTTTATAGCATCAACCAATTTAGGTTTGGTAGAAACACCGTCACAACATAAAACGTGACCAAGGTAAGTTACAGATTTAACTGCAAAATTGCATTTTGAAAATTCAATAGTTAACCCCTTTTCTTCAAGAATACCTAAAACTTCTTCAAGGATAGAATTGTGTTCATTTTTATCTTCACCATATACAAGAATGTCATCTTGAAAAAATTCAACTTTAGGGTGTTTTCCAAACAATTGATGCATAATGCGTTGGAAAATGGCAGCAGCGGACGCCAAGCCAAACGGCATTCTTTTAAATTGGAAACACCCCATGGGAGTAATAAACGCTGTAAGTTGCCTACTTTCCATATCAAGAGAAATCTGATGATATGCAGCAGAAAGATCTATTGTGGAAAAAAACTTTGCACCATTAACTGAAGATAACATTTCAGAAATTTTAGGTAAGGGAAATGTATCTTTTACAATATTCTCATTCAAATGACGAAGATCAACACAAAGACGGATTTTGCCATTGGCACGCCTTGCGATTACAACTGGCGAAATCCAATTGGAGGACTCAATAGGCTCAATAATGTCTTCTTTAACTAGTTTTTCTAATTCTTTTTCTACATCACTTCGAACCAAAATAGGAATATTCCTAGCTTTGAAAGTTTTAGGATTAGCATTATCTTTTAGAACAATGTGATGAGAAAATCCCTGAAAATTGCCTATTTTAGCACTAAAGACTTTAGGAAATTTTTTAAGCATAGATTCTCCAATCTCTACCCCCTCATTAACAACCAAAACAATATAATATCCAAATCCCTTTGATCTCTCCATCCGAGAACTGAAGGTCCAAGTTTGGCCACATATAATTTGCCAAAAGATTCTCTACCTTTGAACCTAATTTTCAAAGGTTTGAAACCGATCATGTCAATCTTACCACCGGAAAAACCTTCAGGGGAAATATCAGGTGTGTAGAGATCATTTCCAAGATAACAGGCAAAATCAGAATTCCAGACATTCTCATTGATGATGGTATATGGAGAACCAGAATCGGCGTAAATATCAATGGGAACCCCACCAATAAGCATATTGCAAATAAGTTTTTTGAGAATATTTCTTTTACAAGAATCATTGATATTAAATATGTAAACTTTTTCAATAGGTCTTGGGATGCATTCATCTTCCATTGAACAAGGTATCACATTTTTTACACAATCATCATCAACATAACAATGCATGACTTTGTTAGTTAAATCTTCTTCATCATCTGAAGAAGAATCGTGAACCACTTTAACTTTTTTACTTTTGACTCTATTACAAGCTCTGGAATAATGCCCAATTAACCCACAATTCGAGCATTTCTCCTTAATTGCAGGGCAAAGATTATAGTTAGCCAAATGTGAGCTGCTACCACACCGGAAGCATCTTAAATTATCTTTCTTTTTAACATCAGCAGGTTTAATTTTTGTTTGAAATTTTTGTTTATAATTAGATTTGCTTTGAACTTTTGAAACAGTTTGGTCAATGGTGGATTTTTGTTTAAGAATAGTTTTCTCCTCATTTTTAATTGCTTTTGCACTACGGCCTGAGAGTTCAGCCTTCCTGACAATGTTTAAAATATCTTTAAGGTCTGAATCTCCATTTATCCAAAGTCTGTCTTGAATAGAAGGATCTGAAGCGTGCATCACCACTTGATCTCTTATAAACTGTTCTTGGAGATGGTCAAACTTACAATCTTCCGCTATCTTTTTAAGTTCAGCAATATATACATCAATGTTTTCTCCAGGTCGTTGTTTCCTGTGGAAAAACTTATAGCGAGTAATACCTATACATACCTTAGGAGAAAAGTGCTTATCAAAGTTTTTTAAAATATTATCAAAAACATTAGAATCACCACCACCGCTACCTTTAGACATTTCTTCATAAATTTTGAGTCCACCAGCCCCCAACGAGTGTAAAAATAGTTTCTTTTTCCTTTCTGGTTTCATTTTACCGTCTTCATCAATGGTATCAATAAAGTTTAGAAAATAAGCTTTCCATTGAAGCCATTTCATACATGGTTCCAAACCTGATGGCCAAAAAGGTTGTGGAGACTGAATAGTAAAGTTTTGTGAAGCCATATTGAATTGTAGACTTAAATAACTGTGAGAGAAAAACAATCTTAAAGGTGAAGAATGAAGCTTACTTGAAGGTTGATCCGATGACTCACTTGTAATGTCTTCACCTTAGACACATGAACTTGAAGAAAATGAATATAAATGTTAAAGGTTAAATTAATTAAACTCTCGAAAATTAATCGAAATCAGACACAAAACTTGTGTCCTGCGTTCACATGAAATCAGCGGTGAAATCCGTACTCTGCGCTCGTTAAGGAAGCTGTAAGCATTGCCAAGGAGATTTAAAATGGCTGCTGTGCGTAAAACGTCAATTCGTATCAAAGAAATGCAGCGTGTAGACGAAGTGACATCACAAGCGGTGGAGGCAGCAACACAGAAGCGCGTGAAGAAAGGGAGCGCGCTGAAGGTAACCGCTTATGGTTTTAAAAGATGCACAGAGATTAATTCTTCCTTTTTTGAGTCTTTACGAGCAATTGCGCAAGCGAAAATTAAAATAGAACCACTTTAGTAACGCGCAATAAAGTAGAGATTGAAACGAGTAAATTAAAGTCTTTTACTCACGACGAGGAGTCCTTTACAAACGATGAGAAGATTCTTCTTAACTGAAGCGGAGGTCAAGTAGACTTCTTCAATTATCCAAGATGAAGATCTTCTTTAATTAATCGTTAGTAATAGAGAGAATTCCTTTTAAGTTTTCTTTCCATTTAGTTAGGAATTAGAAAAGTGACGAATTCTTTAAAAAAAAATTAAAATGGGGTTCTTGAGTTTCCTGGTGCTTCCAGTAGCAAGATCGTCGCCAAGATTGTAAAGTTGACTACACACAAAAAGATTAGTTAAGTGTAGTTTATTGAAGGAAGCACAGGAGCAAGGTAGGTAACATCCTACACAGGACTTCTTCCTCAGCAACTGACCATCAGTTGCTAGGAAAGGAATCCTGGATACAACAGAACATGGAATAACAGCAATTCCAAGAAATATTTAAAGGGACAACATAACACAGATGTACATCTGTACTATTTGTGTGCATATTGGAATTATCCTCCAACATACACACCACATACTGCGATAGAGAGTGATGACGCTTACCCTATACCCCTAAAGGCCATACTACCCCACACGCACGAACGTGACATTAGCAGAAATAAACTCTGTACACAGCACGACAAAGACCAGGTAGGCACTCAGTACACAAGCGGGTAAGTCCCCATTTTCTGCCCAGGCAGTGCCACTTTTGCACCATCCGCTGATGTCTGTCACTCAAGAGCCCACAGCACTGCCCATATTAAAGAGGACAGGATTGGAGACGATGGGGGATGCCTACCCCGGGAGGAATGTAATAGAACTCAAAGGCTTCCTGGGTACTCGGAAGAAAACCCCACTCTTGACTTTTACATATCACCGCTTTTGCGCAGCCATGAAGGCTCTTTACCCATCCTTTCCACAGGAGCCGTCATCCCTAGAGGCCCTACATATCCTGCTTACCTGCACCGATCTCAAGAGCCTTGTTAGTTGGCCCTACAATGCCTCCCAACAAGAAGGGTTGGAGGCATATCTTCTCCACTAGATTAATTGAATGCTATCTTAGATAACCGGCTAACACTAGCAGGTTGGGAATTTTATTGTGCCCTAATGTGTTGGTTACCATCAAATTGTAATTTAAAAATGATCCACTTTAAGTATTTGCAGCAAATGTACTACTCTCCTCTCCAATTGAAAAAAATATAGGTTGCGAACAAACAGTGTCTTCGCGGAAGCGGACTTCCTTAACTTGGCCTGGTTCTCCATCCTACTTAATCACTACTGGACGCAGGCCCTCTCGGATATGGTGATGGAACAAGTGGAATATACCGTCCACTTGTGTCTCTTGGGCCTTGTTATGTCTCTCCAGCCAGCCAATCAGAAACTTGTAGTGTTGCTGCTGGCAAAAAGGAGAGTGGCCATTCACTTGGGCGGGAGATTTGAAATGTGAAAGAAAGACGTGGCATACTGGGTTGTTATGCAAAGTAACCTCCTTGGGCCTCGAGACCCAAAGATATATGGGCCCATTCACTGCATACTTGTTGAGGACTGCAGCCGAAAACTGATTTTGCGTTGTTGCTGGCTGCCTGTACATACAAATAAGAATACATAATATTCAGATGTGAATTTTGGGGGTATGGTGTATTGAATGTAATATATGTAATGATTAGGTAATGTGTTGTAACTGTTATGTATACCTTGAAAAATCGAATAAATGAAACTTCAAACAAGAAGTCCGATTTGGATATTGCTTATTTGGGCAATTTCCTTTGCAACCTCCCTGATGTTTGTAAGTGGCTGTGGCATAAATGTAGGTCTGCCTCAAAGACATCAGTTTGAACAATATTAAGGACGCAGTTCGTTTTTAGAGTTATCACATGAAGAACTGCTCCTGTCTCTGTTCTGTAAAGGGCCACATGAACCAAATCTTTTGCAGTACCTGAGGGTGCTATTGTGTCAACCTTAGTTGTGAATTGAGTTTTGTAGTGTTTTTCTCTAATCCTAACTGAGTATGATTGTGTTACCTGGACCGGACGTTTGTCCTGTAGAAAAGAGCACACTAGGACCCACATGTCGGGATATTCCCTTTCAATGGCTGGGTGCAGCGCTTTGTGTAACATTATATAAAGGTGTCTTCCTTTTTAGGTCTTACCTGAAGGAAGACTTAGTGCTAGCATGAGGCATATGTAAATTGAATACCATCTAATACGTGTGTAATTTCAAGAGTGACTTTTTTTGTAATATATCTTATAAATAGAGCAAGGAGGCTTTGGGTCAGTTTCTCTTTGATTAGTTTGCATGGCAGTCAAAACTTGGCACATCGTATGTAACCCAACTAGAGTATGAGGGTAGGTCAGCCCCTTCTATCGGCTGTCTTGGCAGTGGGAGTGGTTTTCCGTTTTGTTCACATAGTAGGTGTTATGTAATTGGAGTGTTAACTTAGTTAAGTGATGGCTTTTTGCCTACAGACATAAGATAGAATATGGTTAGCACATATTCGTGTGTCTTTGCCTTGGGGTTGCTGGAACGTTTTCTCATCCCTTGTTGTGGCTAAGTGGATTGTGAAGGTATTCAGCTTGTACTTCATTTTTGAAAACTGTAATTCAGTTAGCAAGCATGCATTTACTTTCTTGAAGGTCTGATTTGCTAATGTTTGTTGTTTACTTAATTGCATATTTAGCTATGGAACTAATTCTATTTATGACGCTGCTTTGGTGAGAAAACAAACTCGTCAGCAGCTATTTTCCTGCAACAAGATGACTTCTCTTATTTGAAGTGAATGCACCAACGTTTGTTGTTCCATCTCCTGTTGTTTCATTTTGGTTGAAGCATATTACATTATTAGTCATATTGCATTCCACTGTCATCAGGATAGTGAATTCCTACCCATCCCTCATTTTCGCTTTTATGTGTCTAAATGCTGCACTTGCATCCTTTCCTCCCCCCCGCTGCATACAAACTGCGGAATCGTGATGATGGATTGAGTTGGGCAAAGTGATCAGTCGCCTGAACAGTTAAGTGCAGAATGCCAGATCCAGGGTGATTGATTAATCAGGCCTGTGGTCCGAGCCACCTTCAGGGCAGCTGTGATCTGGCGAACTCCATTTGACAGTATGTGGATGCTCGGTTGGATTGACTGGGGAAATGCCCGAATAGATTCCAGGGACTCCAAAGAGCCAGGGGTTAAACTATTACCTCCTCTCAATCAGCGCTTTAAGAAACAGTGCACCTGCCCCTAGCTCCCAACACAAATTGCTTCATTGGCCTTGCTGAAAAAGATTGGTAGAGTGAGTAAGTCCTCTAGGTCAGCAATTTCAGCTGCAGGAGCAAGGCTTGGTGTCTCGGTTCCCATCCCTAAAGAAGGACTTTGTCAGACCACCATTATATTAAAATCATGTACACAAACCGGTGCAAGCCAAGTATGGGGTCCAGAGGGTTGGCAGGAGTGATCCAGTGTGACACCAATAATTGATCAGGGATCAGTACTCTATAACATCATATTGCAATGGCCCATACACATTCACCCAGAATCCTTGATGCGCTGGGGTCTATTTATATGTACGTTCAATTCTTTTCCTTTTCATAGATTTAAAAGAGATATCATAACAACATTTTTACATCAACTTTCCGTCCACTTGGTCGATGGACCAATTAGTTGAATATTTGATTGTAACGATAACTACTAACTTACCATCCATTTAGTCAGTTAAATGATCACAGACTCTCAGTAAAGTTAATAATGATTTTATCGCAAATATTAAGGATTATGCTTAACTGCATTTGGTCACAAAATGCAAACACTGAATCTCACAAAAAGTGAAATTTACATATGCAAACCTCAATGAATACAAACTCATCCAATAAACAATGACTTTATGCAATGAAGGAGTGGATAGAGTAAGAGAAAAAAGTTTCAGCAACATTATATGCGAAACATAATACACCTAACGGAGTAGATAGATGAAGAGACAATAGTTTCATCTAAATAATACAGCATTGATGGAGTGGATAGGTAAAGAGACAAAAGTTTCAGAGACAAAATACATCTATAAGTAAAATCTTGAGAATGAGTTTGACTAAATACAAACCTATTGGTCTGTAGAAGAACAGCCCCCTCGGCCTAGGAGATGGTGGGGGTTCCCTGAAATAGAATCGGGGAACAAAGGTACAGGACAGGTCAGGAAACAGCTAGGCCTCTCTGCAAACCGACGGACAGCGACGCATCTCCCCTCTTTCTCTACTGCCAGCCTAAGCTTAAACCACACCCCTAAAGCCACCCCAATTATACTTTACAACTTAGATATCCGTCCCACAATTGTTGCAAACTTGTATAAAACTCACAAAGGGATTGGTGGGCTTGGGAGGTGGCGTTGTCACACCACTGTGACTTCATCTCTAATGCAACAAATTTTTTGTTCTATATTAGTTCCCAGGGTTTGGGTCTTAGTTCGTTCTCACGTTTACTTCATATGATACAAAAAGTAACATTCTCTATTCATTATTCAACATCTTCCGCAGAATGAATCTCTGGTCCCACGACTCGGTACATCACTTGGCAGTCGCTCAATACTCTGGCCTTCAACCTTCTCATGTTATCTGCAGTGCACAGCACATCTAGTCTTGCTTCTGACAGAGCAGACTGACTTCTCGAATTACCCCCTCCCACTTTAGCCAACTTTAGGAAAATGGCGGTTACATCCAGCACACTAAAGTAAATGAAAATGAACATTTATTAATTACATGATAATGCAACTCTCACTGTTTACCACCCACCTTGAACTATTCCCCATTAATGTTACCTAGCATAAGCTTTGTGCAAACAGCGGCATTAATTATTATATCAAAGCAAGATGCAACATATAATCACTGTTGCACATACGGCCTAGTCATGCAATATTTCTCGTTTATTCCAAAACACAAACTTTTTTACTGTTTAACTCTTTCGTGTATTATTTCATGTTAGTTCATGCATGCGCAAGGCAATTTCCCCTGTGTTTATGGTGGGTGTACGTTAGTTTTTTTTATAACTAATTACTGATAGTAAATATTATGGGGGTATCAATTAGAGCAGGTTTCTTTTTGTGAAACCCTGCTCCATCTGGAGTAACCACAGCACAGCTTGCCTTAGGTCTGAATCATCCTCTCAGCCGATTAAAAAAATTATGTATGAGCCCATAGATGTGTAGGCGTGCAAAGAAGGAAGCCATTGTCTGTTCTACAGACCTCAATGCTAAAGCGATATTGTGAGCAAAGGTAGAAGATCCTCCACAGATCGCATAGCTTACATAAGAAGATAAAGGCCAGTCTGAGATCGATTTGGAAGGTATACAGCTTCATGGGCAAGCATTTGGGATTTTGGGCTGGGAGTCATCTGGGCACTTCCAAAGCAGCTCTTTAGATCAAGTAGATAATTTGAAATATGAGCCTCCAACAGAAAGCCTCAAGTTAAGTGACTCTCTGACGCCATTGGCCACTATATCTGAAATCGCAGTTACGGTCAGGTCACCACGGACTTCTGTGAATAAAGATGCAGTGCTGGTGTGGACCTTATCCCAGGAGGCGAACCTGTAAATATGGGTGATATTTATTCAGGTGACAATCCCAACTGGGAATTGGAGTAAACCTCAGGCTAAACGTTAAGCAGGCCCACAAATGCGAGCACAGAGACAAACTCAGTCATAAGATGGAGGAGAGGAGTGACCCTCCAGGAACCAGCTTTCAGGCTTGAAGCAGGTAAAGAGGACGAGGTAAAAGGTGAACCCACTTGAAAGGACATTGCCTACTTTCTCTTTAAAATAGGTCATGGAGGAGAGGCAATTTCTAAAACATGGCAGGGAGTTAAAGTCAGCACTCCAACAGAAAAAGATTGATACTCAGTTATAGGTTATGCCGATGACGTTATGCCAGTAAGACATGAACATTTAATTGCTACAGGAATCACTAATTAAGACTAGTAGAGAATCTACCAGCAATAGAATCAAAAATGAAGTAATACTTAAGAATTACAGATGTACAAGAATGCGCTGAAATGTATATGGACCAGAGAGTCTCTGTTGTAGTTCCACTGTCTCCTTTCAGTAATATCCATGATCTAGAATTTGTCAAAGATATTTAGAGGATACCTCAAGAACCTGCATTAGCCAGAAAAATCATTTAGATAAACCTGTAAAATCTTAGTTAAGTTTGCCTATAATAACGTTGAAAGGATCCTGTTAGAAACTCATCGATCCTTTCAGTGCAATCTGAATTAGATTTTAGTTTAGGCGCAGCATTTCAAAGTGTACCAACCAGCGATGGTGGGAGGTCAGGTCAAATAGTACATTGGTAAGTTGAAGGCAAAGGTGGTTATTGCCTTTTACATCATCCAACCAGGTTGGAATGTTGATAAATTACGCCCCATGGTTGATTTTGTCTGGTTCAGTAGCAGAAAGACTGCTCCTTCAAATGTGACTGATCAGTTACCAACAGGTTCCCAAGATTAGTGTACCTCATTAAGGTAACAGCAGACCTGGTGGGACTGAGAAACTGAACAGTGACAAATTCGAGGTGGGGGGAAAAGGGTGGAATCTTTTCTTTCTTTTGGTTTTAGATAAGTAGACAGACCCTGCATTCGTTATCTAGGCATTTAACTTTTTTTCTCAATACATTTGTTAACGTGGCTCTTCATCCAAGCTTCTAACTACTAACTCCTAATCTGGAAAGGAAAAATTCTAGCGCCAAGAAACCTGTTGGTGAACAAGTGCTCTACAAGTTCTAATTAACATAACATAACATATTTTAAAAATATTTAATGGGATGTTAATGGTCTGTTGAACAACAGGAAGAAAAGAATCACAATTTTTGGTAGTTTAAGAGAAGCAGAAGGTGATAAAATACTGCTAGACAAGACTGATATCCCCATAGCAAAAACAACTCTCTTGAAAGCTAGCTGTTGGTCTTATCTAAGCAATAATATACTAAATGTAAATGTAAATGTGGGATACTTGTAAAGCGCACTGTTACTCTACCCGAGTGTCCTGGCGCTGTAGACCGCTGGGGAACCCGTCCTGGTTTTTCCTGTGAGATGGTTCCTTTCTGGGTATCTCCAGGGTGAAACCAGGCATCCCCGGCGTCTGTGGGGGGCCGTTGTAGAGATGAGGCAAGCTTAATGCCCAGAGTTACCGAGTGTGTTCCCTGGTTAGAGTAGGCACTGAGGCGAGAATTATCGAGTCCGTTGACCCTGGTCCAAGACCCTGCCACGTCGGGAATTGAACCCTGGTCCCGGGCCGTTCTCTGCTTACAGGTCTGCCACCTCTAACCAGTGAGCCACACCTCTCCACTCCACTCCATACTGTTAATGGTACATCAATTTTATTGGGTAATTTGGCAAATATACAGTTATTAGAGACCTACACAGCTATTACGGGCTGTGGGGTACCACAACCAAGTTTGAATCTTGTAAAAAATTGATTAGCTACCTGTTTCATATCCTTCAAGCCTCACCAGCATCTAAATTAGCCTGGCCAAATTATGGGTTCCCTTGTTTTTGGTAGAGGAGACTGGAATCTCTCAGTAACTTTGGTAGGTAAATCGAAACTGATAATGTCGTAAAAAAAATGAAATCTCTTGCAGCCATTATGAAGAAATTAAATTGTGGTAGATTAGATTAAACGATGCCCCAGGATTTACTTCTTTTCGGGGCACTTTCAATCTTTGGCTCATATTGACTATTTCTTTGGTTCTCATTACTAGTGGCCCGATAATCAGTATGAAATTTATCGCTCCTAATAAAATCTTACTCCAGTGAGTCAGAATTTATCAAGTGGAATAAAACCCACATAATTACGAGTTTTGGGGAAATAACATGCAGATTTTGGTGCTAACCGCACCAAAATAAGCATGTTTCATTAAATACTGGGCATTTTTCCCCAGGTAGAGTTAGGCAAGGTTGATCTAGTGATATTTATTAAAAAAACTAGGCACCTTACAGATCATTCTGCTACAGCTTTTGATAAGGCAATATCAACAGGTAAACCGCAGTTATTTATTCATTTTTTTATGAAGCAGAATTAATTCAATATTAGCAGAAGGTAATAGCTGAATATTTTCATAAGTCTTGCTAATGCTCTTATTTTCATAGTGCGGGGAGCTTATAATGCAGTGCTACAGGGCCTAATTATAGAATATAACGCCAGATTTAAGCATACACAGCAGAAGAAGAAACTACCTCTGCTTTAGTCTCCACAACACTTAAAGGATTACTTGTTTAAGAGAGCAGACTTGGAGATGAAGTGCAGGATCTTGTCCGAAATTATGACAAAGAATAAATACTTAGAGTGGTTACACGCGAATGTGTCCACGACATTAATAGCCCATAAGAACTAAGAATGCAATTTCAAAGAGAAGTGTTTCAAGTCCTCTACTTTCTAGGCATTGTAGTTCCAGCTTCTTTAAAAGAAGACCGTACTCCCTAAAGGAAAACGTTGCAGTCAACAATATATCTCTAGGGAAAGTCATTTAAAAATTGTCCTCCAGGGGTTCCAGGAGTTTGTGGGAGTTCAGGTTGTGGACTCACTAGTCGAAAAGGCTTGAGATCGCACACCTGAGAAAATAATTCACCCCAAACCCATTCTACAAACAGGATTATTATTTTATTGGCTTTGGTAAAGGACACTGCACCATAAAGAAAGCTGAGTTGTACTGGCTGCATATTTGTTTTATACAAAGAGACAAATTGAAAATAAAATGCTGTTAAAATGCCAACATAATTTTACCCTACAGCGGTACGACTAATAAAAAAAATTGCATCCAAATAATATATTGTCTACATCGCAAATAAACTGTGCATGGAACATATATGCAATGTAATCTATTTTGACAGTATATATACGTAAAATTGGAAAAAAAATTGAATTGAAAACAACTTTTCCTGCTGTATGTGCTTGTGTTTATTTATTCACTAGTGAAAGAGTGGAACAGTTCTGTCTAAATATCTTTCTAGGGGGAATTTAATAATCCTGGCACATCTCCTAATTAATATCACAGCATTGCAGTTTGTGTGTCAACTTGAGAATGCTGTTTTTACAATTGAAACCAGATTTTGAGTGTTATTTTCTTTACAAACATATTGTTTTCTTTGTACTGGCAAGGAAAGTATGAAACTTTTTTATGCAGAAAATTTAACAGCATTTTTAAACCCAGTCCATTTCAACTATGGGGCTTTAAGAGCCTTACACCCTTCTCCTTAGCAACAAGTCAGTCATAATACTTTTATTTGATTTCATTCAAAATCATAAAAGGGTATGCAAACCACCATATTACATTGTTAATTAGGTTGGGAATTTTTGACAATGCAAAAAATGAGTACGTGACACAATCAAGTACTTGAACAGTCGTCGATAGTTAGATTTAAAAATTATCAGATTGTACAATAAAATATTATTATAAAAATTTACGAACAATAAAAATGAGAAATAGCAGTGCTATTTGAAGATTAGGCAGGCCGTTCATTTCTGGATTGCTCCAGTTAGTTCGTTTGTATTTTTTTGTCCAGTTCTTTTGCCGCCGTTTTCCTGAAATTTATAGCTCTACAAGATAGTTGAATTGACAAGCCTCCGAGACATTGTATGACTGCCCCTCTACATGCCCTTGTTTGTGCCTTCCTCAGTAACTCCCGGAGCAGTGTTTTTCTGATTTCTAGTAGTGAGGGGCAAATGCATAGAAGGTGCAGCAGTGATTCTTTTTGTCCGCAGAGTCAGCATTCTTTGGTCAGCCAGCTACATTTCCATTTCAAAGTTAAGTCTAGGGAAAGAGCCCAGCCGCAGCAGCGTCAGGTAGTGCTTTTTGTGCTGTGAAAAGTGTTCGGATAAGTATGCTTGGGGCTTCAACGACTGATGCGATTGTATCACTCTCCATGCGTGACTTTTCCTGGCGAAGGTAGTTTTGTCCATTAGTAACTACACCCGTTTAATTGCGTTATTCGCTGCAGTTTTGAATCCGGAGTATGTGGGGATTGTGTGCCATGCCTCCTCGAGCTGTA
Organism: Lissotriton helveticus; assembly: GCF_964261635.1. NCBI lineage: Eukaryota > Metazoa > Chordata > Amphibia > Caudata > Salamandridae > Lissotriton > Lissotriton helveticus. The sequence goes on along the minus strand of NC_136067.1, from coordinate 1,772,235,243 downwards.
AGGCCAGGAGGGATTCTTTTAGGATGGTAAAAATGGAGTTCTGTAGGCTGGCTTGTTTTTCTATCTCTTCCCAACAGAAGTGGGCCAGAGTGTTGTGTTCAGCTTCCCTCATCCCCCAGTAATATTTGGCCATTGCCCCTTGTCTAGCAGGTATCTGATTTTTGAGTCCATATTCCTATCGAATTTGAGCCTGAGAGAAGTGTTGTGGAATTGAAAACAGTCTCTTTGAAAGACTGGATTGTGCTAGGTTTAGGACAGTGGTATCTTTTGTTTTCAGAATTTCCGACCCATAGGATATTGAGGGGAGGAATTTAGCAGCGATTAGTTTAAGGAGATGCCTTGTTGAGCAACCTGTTAGCGTCTTCTGAACAGTTTTAAAAGCGAAGAGGAGTTGTTTTGCTTTCGTTTTACCTTGATCTAGTTGTGACTTAAAATTGAGATTATGATCAAGATAGAACCCCAGGTATTTATACGAGTCCACCTGGGATATTGATTTTGCATCTAGCTTCCAGGTACATTTATCTTTTTTCTTGATTTTATGATGCTTTGAAAGGCATAGCACCTTTGTTTTCTGATGATTGAAAGTTGGGCGGAAGTAATGTAGGCACCTAGTTGAGATATCGATTGCTGTAGGCCTATCGGAGTTTGGGCTAGAAGGACTACGTCATCCGCATATTGGAGACTAGGTATCGATGTTTTGCCCAGATCTAGCAACAAGAATACCACAGCTCTGTCTACTTGCACTACCTTAAAACAGGTGTTAACCAATGCACTTTAGTTCTTACAACTGGTGTTATGTTCAAGCAGATACTCCCAAACATTTGCAAAACTTTTTAGTTAAAGAGGGTAGGTGGCTACATTTCATTATATGAAGTATTGTGTGGCTGTATCTGGGTTGGGGTAGGAAGAAATAGAGGGAACTAAAAAGGGATGATCAAAAATGTATTTTCCATTTTAACTCCCACAGTACACTTTGCTTTCCACCGAACAGAAGTAGACCATACGTACCATTAAGCTAGAACTTAATTCCAAAGAGTTCCTTCCCTTGGTTTGGTGTCCATCAGTTTATTTGTCAAAATTATTTTAGTTGATTTGAAATCAAAATAAAATTAAACGTGTGGTCAGGATTGAGACGCTGGACTGCTCATGAAATAACTGTATTTATAACAAATAATATAATTTAAAACAAAATATTCAAACACATAACCTGTGATCCATAGTGATGTTGATAATGCAAGTAGTAAGATGATCTGTCATACTCCAGTGATGTCATAGATGTCACTTGTGATGGCATCCGTTACATCTTGAGCATGTAATTATCAGCACATAACATCTATTTAGGACGAGCTCTAGTTTGTGTAGCTAAATACAAATAGCTAATTTCAGGTTTTATTTCTTTCTTTTAACTGTACTTTTAGGGGATTTTGGAGGTTTAAGCATTCCATAAGGCATCCTAAACAAAGTTTAAAAAAAAGAATTATGTATTTCATCCATCCTTTGCAAAGATCTCACTGTGTAAGGCTTGTGCAGTTGGTCGAAAGACCTGGCCTTGACTCAGTGAATCCAGAGCCTGTGCTTAGCCCCTGCTGCACACACTGAAGGCCAGCCCCCTGTGCACAGCTTTTATCAGTGAGTAGCAATGATTTGAAGGGGTTAATGGTAGGATCATTCCATCCCTTGCTCTTGGGCATGGTGAGGAAGGCAGGGAGACCTTTTCCCCTCACCGTTGGGCAAGATAGTTGGTCATTCTGTTTAAAGTTACCTGTGCTACTGGGGGACGTGGTCTTTTACCCTCTTATCACACATATACAGGGCAGGACGGAATGTGTTATGCCTCCTCGCACTTAGGCAAGGCGAAGAGAACTCATCATATATACCATCTTTTACTTGGTCAGTGTAGTTAGGTTAGAAGGAAGGCCGGGTTATCCCCCTTGTCTTTAGCAAGGCAAGGGGGATTTGACAATGTGAACTGGCGTGCAACTTCTTTTCTTCCTTTAGGCAAGGCAAGTTGGAGGCAAATCTAGTTAGCCCTGGTCCTTGCAGGCAAAAAGAGGGTAGGAGGAGCTGTGTAAAGAAAGGTATTTTCCTTTTTTTCAACTCAACTTTTTGGGAAGGAGAGTCATAATTTGTGGATACTACAGCTCTTCAACCGTGCTTTCATTTTTTATGTTTTTCTCAGGTTTGCAAACAATGGTAGGAAAAAACATCAGAGTGTCCCGTCCTATTGCCCAGCCAAGCATTTGTGAGCGTTTAAAAAAATCTACATAATATATAGCTGTGGCCCATCATTAAGGGTGGAGATGTGCCGCCCCCACCCTTTCCCCCCATTTTGAAGGATGCCTGTCAGGCTTAGCAAAGGTCAGACTGACAGACACTTTATGTTCCAGTCAGGCAATCAGATGCTATACATGTGCTAAATATGCAGGCTCCGGGCTGCCTGAGCTGATCTTTGCTGGGCTGGACATATCACAGCCCTGTGGGTATGACCTCCTCAGCCTGACAAAGTGCCTGGACTACCTCCTCCCCATGGCCAGGGGGAGTGTCACTGATGGCCTCAGACCTAGACACTTCCGTTTTAAACCCAGAGTGCCCAGGGCCAAATGTTTAGCACTGACGCCTCCTCACAGAGTGGTGCGGGGTCAGCAACTCTCAATTGACCTCATCCCACTCTTTGACGAGTCAGGGACAGCCGCCTCCTCTCACTGGCTGACCTCCAGTGAAGAGGCATCAATCCCAACACTCCTGGAACTTCAGAGGTCTCCCTCCCACCACTGAGCCCCCACCTTTAAGTGGGGTTGGAGTTGTGTGTGTGTGTGTGTGTGTGTGTGTTGCATGACCCCCCATGCTGTAATTACCTGCCACCACCGATAGTAGCCGTAATGCAAAATATACATATCTTTACAGGCACACTGGAGACTCCAATTATACCTTATATCGCCAAACCAGCTAACCGATTTTTTACTAAGACCAGAAAAAACATCAAATGATTGAAAGGTTGCTGTGGGATAAAATTTTCTTGACCATCTGTTTAGCACTCACAAAAAGTCCTATTGGAAATTCCATTATAGTAACAACTGTAAAACAATTTTAGGACCCTTCTTGTAACTACTCTGAAATATTTTGTTCACCAAATTTGATGCTAATTGGTCAAAGGGGTGGAAGGTGTCAGGGGTACAAAAATCAGATTTCCTATGAAAGAAGGTATCCGCTTTCCCCCTGCTTTTAGTATGAAGCCATTGCAATTCACTAAGGAGTACCATGACCATATAAAGGAATGAGGCCAAAGTTCTTGTATAAGGTCATGGAAATCCGATGTGGTTTGCAATATTCTTTTAATATATGACAAATGGTATGTTAGTCCTTATTAAGCATGGTCACATCATCACCTGTGGAAAAGTGTAAATTCTATGTTAGCATAAACGGCAACCATTTTAACTGTCGCGTCCATTTTGTTTGTTGCATTCATGTTGCTCTCTGCTGTTCGCCTTTTCACCCAGCCTGTGTCCTTAACTCTATCTGGCCTCTCTGACATGGTCAATTTGATGTACGTGCTGGGGGGCTGCAGCTGCCGGTGAACCTGGTCTTACATGTTATCAATTGATTGCTTATTGCCGCCATAAACATTCCTTACTCTCCCTCCTCATCTCCTGACCTCCTGGTCACCCATCTGCTCTTGTTTGCTTGTAGCTGTTTCCGTGTTTAAACCTGTTCCCTCCAGTGTTCCTTCCCATGCGATTACACTGCAACAAACTATATATATAGGGTGATGGTTTTTGTATTCAATGTACTGCCTCCCACAACACTTGAGGGTGTTGTTCAGACGCAGTTCCGCTCATGAGTTTAAGAAACTTGGTTTGTTTTAACTTCACTCCAGTGCCGATCTCTCTTTTGTTAGTCTTTGGACCCGTGGACAAGAGGGTGACCCTGCACCAGTATCCTCTCACGGGGGTACATTTCCACACACCCTTACCAAAAACTGCTTTTTTTAAAACATGTTTTTATTAAAGTTGCAAACAATGGCAAGTACAGCATTGCATCTTCCACAAGCATATATTCCAGCATTATCAGTGTCTTACACTGTCATTGAGGCCTTTAAATATGTGAATCCACACCTCTCGTAGGGTCCTATCTTCCCACTCCGTTACCCCAGCCGAGCTCCTCTTGGCTAAGTCAAGTACCCCGCCCCCATCCTATTCCCTATGGCAGTGGGTCTATGATCCTACAAGCGTTTCGTCCCACATCACCAAGTACTCTTCCACCTTGTCATTTTTCTAATTCTGCTTGGTGTGTTGAGCATCTTCTAGCACCCATTCCATCCTCTCCAAACCTCCACAGCAGGGGCCATAGTTGGCTCACAGTGTAGTGCACTCACCTCCTAGCCAGTACCGCTCTGTGCCACCATTCTATTCTGTTAGATTTCTAAAGCACATGTCTACCCAGAAGGGCCTCCCAGCGCTAAAACATTATTTCAGTTGAATAGCCTTATATGTTGGCTGAAATGAGCAGTCTTTAAAAGGTTTCTTCATCTTAATTCAGACTCGAAATATCTTATTTTCAACAGAAGAGTGTTCCAGATTTTGGGAACAAGGAAGGTGAATGAGTGTCCTCCACCCCTGGTTATTGTGTGCGTTTGCATCTTGAGATGTTCCTGGTGTGGGATCACCCCTATAAAACACAGTTTTATGGAGCCCTCCATTCTCAACCCCATTGTATAGGTCAGTGCCACAGGCACCACCCAGCAGTAGTCTGCTAATAACGGGCAGGAACAAGTTCTATGTAGAAAATCAGTGTGGAGAGGAGACCACATCACCCAAAGGCCATTGATCTGTCTGGGTATATTTCCATCAGTTTGGCTAGCGTTAGGTACTTTCTGTGCAGATAATCGGATTGTATAAGTTTGAATCAAGCATTAAGATAAATCTGTTCTTAGACCTGTCATCCGTTGGGTGGTCTTCCCCCCATACTTTTTGCCTTACTTCTCCATATTTTTCTGATCTTGTGTACCTCAGTACCGCCTTCGGCCTCACCTGCTTTGGGGATGCGTCATGCAGTGGCAGTTCCGAAGAGACTACTGGGTGCGAGGGTGATTTAAGGAGTCTGTTGCTGGAGTAGTGGTCTCCCACTTTCATACATTCCCCTCTCTCCACTTCTCATACATTCCCTCAAGCCCCAGTGTGGCAAACTGCTTCAGTGCCCAAAGTGACAAATCATCCGCAAACGGAGCCCTTCGGAGTATCCTACAGGCAACTCAATGCCACACCTCCGCCATCAGGCGTATTAGGTACTGTAGCTCTTTTGGGACTCCCTTCCCCATCATGAGCAACTCTGGGAGTGTGTATGAGTTGTGAGCCTGCCGGAAGAGCTCTCTTCCATTTGGTATCGTCGTCGAACTAGACCACTGCATGTTGAAGCTAGGCTGCTGCGTACTAGAGAAATAAGTCAGGGGTATGACATTCTCCTCTCTCCCATGGAAATTTCAGTACTTTTTCGCCGTACTTGGCTTTAGCCTTCCCACCTGTATTTGCATGTGTAGCACCCTGTCGAGCCGAACAAAAGTGCTATAGGGTTCTAGGCTCATCTAATTCTGGATCACGTATCCCTGCAAAAACACCATTTTAGCCAACGAGATGTGTCCCATAATCAAAAGAGGCAGGGTGTTCCAGATCTCCACTGACCTTTCTAGACCCTCCAGTAACCACCCCACAGTAAGGTCATAGTGAACTGCTGCACCATCACTCAGGTACCCAAGTAGTGGAATCTGTCTGTTTCTCAGCGCATTCTCAATACCCGTAGTAGGGCCTTAGCCAAATGTCTCGGTCCTCCCAGTGGGAGCAGCCTCGAGTTCGATATGTTTGTCTTCTGGCCGGACCTCATTGCAAAACCCTCTATCCCGTGAAGGAGATGGGGCACCGAATCTCCAGGGTCTCGCAAATATATCAAGCATTGCAACGTTGAGAGACGCCATTTGCCAGGTTCCTACCAGGCAGACCCCCCCCCCCCCGGTGTCCAGCCTCGCTTGCACCCGACTCGCAGGCAGCTCCACTGCCAGAACATACAGCACTGACAGTTCCAGTGACTTATCTAATGTTTCACATTGTTCTGCCCATAGTTTTGGCAAGTATGGCTGTTTAAGATATCGGTCCAGGTCATCCTGTGCAACACTGTGCGTCTGAGCAAACACTATCTGCAAATATCTGCAAATATTCTAACTGTCCCAGTTGGTCCTGTACCAATCCGCTATGACTCAGCCAATTGGCCCCCACAGGGACAAGGTGTGTGATGTGGGTCTTTTCTCATTGAAGAAGCCATGCCTGCATTTTTCTCCTGACTAAAAGAGACATTGCCCATATCTCATAACAGCATGTTTTTCTAATCTAGTCCAGGTCTTTCCCACTTATCCCACTTATCTGGTTATGTCCAGGAGGGACTGGGTCTCCCCTGGGTGCATCAGCACCTGACGATGTCGGTATCATTTGAGTTTCTGGCGTACCCCTACAAATCTCCCCTCTCAGTACCACCTTATTTATAGGCTTCCCATTCCATCGCCCTACAGCCTGTCGTGTTGGTGTTTTGGTGGAAAAAGTATAAAGTACACTTGTCTATGAGCCCAGAAGATCTCATCCATCAGGGCCTCCACCGGCAACCGCCACAGTGGGATCGCAGGCTTCTGCCACCATCAGCAACAACAGTGAGTGATCCGAAAGGTACCTATTAAGATAAACTGAGGACTTCTCACTAATAACTAATCTATTTGGCCATAACCGCCGTGGACATGGGAATAAGAAGAATACGCGTGCTTCTCTGTGTGTTGGTGTATCCAAACATCCAGCAATCTTCCTTTGCCTCCTCTAATGCCCTTTCCATACCAAGTTTATGTCCAGGCATTGAAGGGGGAGGGGGAGGTGGTGCTTATCTACCTACTAGTCCTGGACACAGTTAAAATCCCCCACCCATATGACTTGCATCGCCATATATGGGGCTATGGCCTGCGTTATGTCAGGAAAGAAGGCTTTGTCATCCACAGTTAGAGCATATGTATTTATCAGGCAAGTTTCAACGTTATCCAGGACACCCACTATGATTACATAGCAGCTGAGTGGGTCTGTCAGGACCTCCCATTCCAGGAATGGGACTCTCTTTGCTATCCAGGTCACCAACTCCCAGACATAATTGGAGTACATTGCTGCCTGCATGTGACCTTTCCATCTCATCTCTAGCTTGGTTGTCTCTGGCTGAAGGAGTTGGGTCTCCTGTAGCATCGCAATCTGCACTTTGAATCTGCAAAGGTAAGCAAATATTCTTTATCACTTAGGGTAGTAGTTCAGTCAAATGAAATTCCAGGTTACCAACATTCTAGTTATAACGAAGACACACCACTGTGGCTCCCTCAGTCGAGGAAGTTTGGGGGGCCTCAGCCTGAGGGAAGAAGCTCCTACTCTTTCTGTCAGCTTGTCTCGTGCAATGCGTTTAACTAAGCTACCCGTACTTACTCACTACCCAATCAATACAACAATTCTCAACTGCCTGAGACCCACAACACTGCCCAGCCAGTGGGCAGCCCCTGACCTTCCCCCCAGCTGTAGGACCGCAAAGGTGTAACTACAACTCACCCACCTCGATGGGTAATCAGGCACAATGTTCCCTCCTCCACTTCCCGTTACCAACTTTTAGGGACAGCTCCCTCTAATAAACCCCCCCCCTATGCTAAGAGATGTGTGAATTCAATTGTTTATGTAGTCATGGACAGCAATCGGCCCACCTCTGCCGCCCTGTAAAGTATCACCAAGGCTAGTTCGACACCGCCAGCACAGTCTGATGGAGGGTGGGGGCTGGAGAGCAGTTGCCACTTCACCCCAATAGTGGTATCCACAAAAACTTTCTCTGTTGGTGCCCTCCGTCCCCTCATCCATGTGTCAAAGACTGAACTCAATACCATGTGGTTCTGAACCCTGCATGCTCACCCCTTGAATTTCTCCTCTCAGTACCAAGTCCAAGTTGCGCCAGGCCTCTGGCATTGTCCATTATGCAAGCAAGTCCAGAGTAGAGGCTGGAACCTGAGAGGTCCCAAGCTAACTCATTGTTTCGGGAGCTTAGCCGTCCTCAACCGAGTCAGAATTGTCTGCCCTAGAGTCCTCCACTCGGGCCATTGTACCACCTCCTGGATCGTTATCTGGCCTCTCTCCTGGGGTCTGCCCGTCGGGCACTCAGCCGGCACCTGCCCCTCCTGCACCTCACCTGTGCCACTTCAGGTCTCTCTTGTGGAAGCCAGCTGCTTGAGCATGGCTAGGCTCCAACTTGTCCTAAATCTGCAGCCACATCCATTCTTCTGCCGATTCTTAAAAGGGGTATTCCCCTGAACTATTACTTTCAGGCAGGGCAGAAATAGCAGCATATATCTGAGGTCCAAGGCTTTGAGCTTCCGCTTCAACTCAGCATATGGCTTGCACCTGGCCTGGACTCTTCTGTTGTAATCTGGACAGATAGAAATAGTGTGATTTTCGAATGTGCAGTTAAGCTCACCCAACCCACCACCATTATGCAGTGTCAGTCTTTGTGGTGGAAAATCTGGGCTATTAGGGCCTATGAGAGTGCCCCCAGGGGAGATGAAGCCCCTACTGCCTAGTGCGCCCCCTCCACAGCAAATACTTTTGTCTGTCGGGCTACAGCACTTCCCGGATCCAAGTTTCCAAAAAGCTCTCCAAGTTGCTTCCTTCTGCTTGCTATGGGAATCCCATGAGATGTAGATTGTTGCTACTGGAGCACTTCTCTGCATCCTCCACTCTGTCTTCTAGTATCTGTGCAGCAGTGGTTATTTGTGCCATTTGTCTTTTCTATGTTCTAACCTCTTTTTGGAGGTCCGACACCGATACTTCAATGGTTTGCACCTGATCCACCACTTTCCTCAAATCAGCCCTCAACAAGTTCACATCAATTGAAACTGCTTCTATTTTTGGCCTCTAAGAGGTCTACCCTGCAGGATCCCTTGGCCCCTTCCTCAGCTCCCTGCTGGTGCTGGGAGTTGGTCTGTCTCATTGAACTCTGCGGTTAGGTGGGTGGGCTGTGGTGTATTGCTTGATAGTATTATTTTGTTGGGGTCCCCTCCCCGTCATTGCACATGTCAACTTTGCGCCTGGCCCTGCAGCCTCTTCTAGTCAAGATTTTTGTCCAGTCACTGCAGGGCATTGCCCATCCGAAGGGCGCTCTCTACCCAGTCATAGAGTATCATGCGGACCACAGTCCGTCCGTACACTGTATTGGTGAGCCCTCTCCTGGAGGTCGCTGTGTCCCATCCACCTCAGACAGGAGAAAACGAGCCCCCTCCATTCAAAGCCACCTGCCATATTTCACTTCTCTACAGATCTCCCCAGTTCTGTCCTGTCAGTGATCTCAATCAGCAGCCCGGGGCCGCCACTGTCCCCTGTTCCAGGGTTCTGCCCAGATGGGTCCAGTAAGCCCCCGCGCATGGCTGTACTTCCCAATCAGTCCCCGGGCATTACCGATATAACGACGGCCCGTTTGGCCCCCCATGGCTTCCCTTACCATTGGCTGCTCCAATTTCTCAAGGTGGGTCACTCTCCCTTACAGCCTTGCACTGTGCGTTGGCTACCATCAAGGCCCCCACCTTCTGTCCAGTGTGTTGTTGCAGCCGGCGGCAGGACTTGTACCCTGCCGGAGTCATCCTCTTCTAGTGTAGTGGCATCGGCAGGGGCCGCCTCGCCCCTTGCACCTTACTGGCTGATTTGGGCAGGCTGGAGCTCCATGTCCCTGGGTCTACTGTGCTCCCAGGGTAGCCCACACTCACCTGGGCCCCCACAGCTCTCCAGGGGAAATTCCTGCACCAGGCCACTGTCCTTCTCTAGGCTGCCCCTCCTGCGTATGTCCTCCACTGCTGCATTCTGTCTCCGGGGGGCGCCGGTGTCTCAATTCAGGCATCGTGTTCTCTCTGCTGTATTTCTGTCATTCATCCCTATTTCAACACTCTGCCCCATTCCAGGTATTTGGGGCGGGCAGTGGGATTTGGCAATAGTCCGAAAAAATCACTGGGCAAAACAGAAGAATGCAAAAAGAACAGTTGATGGTCAGAATGCAGAAAAATGCCATACATTCACACGAGTACAGAGATCTGGGCATAAATCCATCATTTTTTGCTCCTCATGCCATTCCATTTTGAACCCAGCCATAAGGAAATTAGTCTTGATACTGTGCCCAATGGGAACAGTCCAGCCCAAACAGCCAGGCCAGGTCCTCCCTGGACTGGAAACAAGCATCCTAGGACCTGTTTCGGGGTTACACCCCTCATCAGCCCGGATAGCTTGACTCCAGTGTCATGGAGAGCACAGGACCTACGTTTGGGCATACCCGTCCCACTCGTGGTGACAAATGCAAAAAAAACAGTTGATGGAAAGAATGCATAAACAATGGCGTACATTCACCAGAGTTGGAGATCTGGGCCTAAATCCATCGTTTTTTTGCTCCCCATGCCATTCCAGTTTGACCCAGCCATATGCAAATCATTCTTGATCTTGCGCCCAATAGGAACAGTCCAGCCTGAACTTCCAGGTCAGGTCCTCCCTGGACGGGATACAAGCATCCTAGGACCGGTTTCAGGGTTTCAGCCAGGATAGCTTGACTCCAGTGGCATGGAGAGCACGGGGCACAAGACATATTTTGCTTTCATTGTTTAATTTGCAGGTATTATTATGGTCTCCAATCTGTCTTTCACCTTAGCTGATGGCAGGTTGCATGCTGGCATCACAACTCAGCTGTAATAAGTTATTATAACACAGAGGCAACTATGTCATTTCGTTATTGTCGGTGACTAGAAATGTCACTATTCACTGCAACAAGTAATTTGAAGAATAGATATTAGCGGTAATTTAAAATATTTAGTGTGCTTCTGCCATGCAATGTCAGTACATTTATAGACCACAACGATTGTTGTCTCATTCATAGTCATTTTGCACATTAGCAATGCACTGCTCATTGATCTAAACTGTTCTTTCTCAAGGGTATTTTTAAGGCAAGGCTTTTTAGTGGAATGATACAAGGGGTATAAAAACAAAAGTTCTTCGTTATCGTCTTCATATCTTTACAAAATGTGCATTTATCCCTGATATTACTACTTGCCTTCACACACAAAGGATGTCAAGGGCGATAATCCCTGAATTTAACATAAAGATTACAAAAGTGAAGGTTCCTATTATCCCGATGTTCAGTTCCCTTCCTCTTGCATTTTTACTTCTAGATATAATCACGTTATTCTCTTGTCACATACATTTCTCATCCAACTTGTTTCTATTTGGTCTCAGAATTTTTCCATAATGTAGATGACAATGCTGTCAATTTCTCTAAAACCTATGCCAAGTGGTGCCAGCCCAGTCCTGTACTCTTGAAAGTAGGCATAAGTACCCTGCCAGCCTCTGTTGACCCAGCGGAACCAATGTATCTCCTCTGCTGCGTAGTGCAACCCCAAACAGAACCAACGCATCACCTCTGCTACATGAATGTTACCCGTCACAAAGACATGCATTGCCTTCACAGCCTCTTTGGCACTGCCACTGCGAGACCCATCCTCAGCACAGGCCCTCGCATCCCCTATTGAAGGTAACCTCGATAACAATGCTGCATTGCAGCCTCGCAGCTCCTCGGAACAGACACATCGCCCTGCATGCGTGGTGCAGCCTCGACAAAGGACTTCGCATTGCAAGCCCTAATCGACGGGATCCTTGAATAAAACACAGGACCTAGCATTGCAGACTTGCCACATCACGGAACTGATGCATTGTTTCGGCTGTGTGACGCATCTTTAACGCAGACCCTTGCTACACAAATCAGGATTTGAGGTACTTCGTTCAGCTGGCATAACTGGGTCTCTGTAGCCAGCCTGAACTTCTTAAGAAATGAAATATCTGTGGTTCTACTGATTGGATTTTTGGTATGGTATTGTTGCATTTATTTAA